>NW_022265114.1:0-18221 GCF_002021735.2 Oncorhynchus kisutch | reverse complement strand
ATCTGTCTCTGTATCTGTATCTGTCTCTGTATCTGTCTCTGTCTCTGTCTCTGTCCTCTGTATCTGTCTCTGTCTCTGTATCTGTATCTGTATCTGTATCTGTATCTGTATCTGTCTCTGTCTCGTATCTGTCCTGTCTCTGTCTCTGTCTCTGTATCTGTATCTGTCTCCTGTATCTGTATCTGTATCTGTTATCTGTATCTGTCTCTGTATCTGTCTCTGTCTCAGTCTCTGTCTCAGTCTCTGTCTCTGTATCTGTATCTGTCTCTGTATCTGTATCTGTATCTGTATCTGTATCTGTCTCTGTCTCGGTATCCTGTCTCTGTCTCTGTATCTGTCTCTGATCTGTCTCTGTATCTGTATCTGTCTCTGTCTCTGTCTCGGTATCTGTATCGTCTCTGTATCTGGTATCTGTATCTGTATCTGCTCTGTCTCTGTATCTGTCTCTGTATCTTCTCTGTATCTGTATCTGTATCTGTCTCTGTATCTGTATCTGTCTCTGTCTCTGTCTCGGTATCTGTATCTGTCTCTGTCTCTGTCTCTGTATCTTTATCTGTATCTGTCTCTGTATCTGTCTCTGTCTCTGTATCTTTATCTGTCTGTCTCTGTCTCTGTCTCTGTATCTGTAACTGGATCTGTCTCTGGATCTGTCTCTGTCTCTGTATCTGTATCTGTCTCTGGATCTTTATCTGTCTGTCTCTGGATCTGTCTCTGTCTCTGTATCTGTATCTGTCTCTGTCTCTGTCTCTGTCTCTGTCTCTGGATCTGTCTCTGTCTCTGTCTCTGTCTCTGTATCTGTCTCTGTATCTGTATCTGTCTCTGGATCTTATCTGTCTCTGTCTCTGTATCTGTCTCTGTATCTGTCTCTGTATCTGTATCTGTATCTGTCTCTGGATCTGTCTCTGTATCTGTATGTATCTGTCTCTGGATCTGTCTGTATCTGTCTCTGTCTCTGTATCTGTATCTGTCTCTTCTGTATCTGTCTCTGTATCTGTATCTGTATCTGTCTCTGTATCTGTCTCTGTCTCTGTCTCTGTCTCTGTATCTGTCTCTGTATCTGTATCTGTCTCTGTATCTGTATCTGTCTCTGTCTCTGTCTCTGTCTCTGTCTCTGTCCTCTGTATCTGTCTCTGTCTCTGTCTCTGTCTCAGTCTCTGTCTCTGTATCTGTCTCTGTCTCTGTATCTGTATCTGTATCTGTATCTGTCTCGGTATCTGTCTCTGTCCTCTGTATCTGTCTCTGTATCTATCTGTCTCTGTATCTGTATCTGTCTCTGTCTCTGTCTCGTATCTGTATCTGTCTCTGTATCTGTATCTGTATCTGTATCTGTATCTGTATCTGTCTCTGTCTCGGTATCTGTCTCTGTCTCTGTATCTGTCTCTGTCTCTGTATCTGTATCTGTCTCTGTATCTGTCTCTGTCTCTGTCTCTGTCTCGGTATCTGTATCTGTCTCTGTCTCTGTCTCTGTATCTTTATCTGTATCTGTCTCTGTATCTGTGTCTGTCTCTGTATCTTTATCTGTCGTCTCTGTCTCTGTCTCTGTATCTGTAACTGATCTGTCTCTGGATCTGTCTCTGTCTCTGTATCTGTATCTGTCTCTGGATCTTTATCTGCTGTCTCTGGATCTGTCTCTGTCTCTGTATCTGTATCTGTCTCTGTCTCTGTCTCTGTCTCTGGATCTGTCTCTGTCTCTGTCTCTGTATCTGTCTCTGTATCTGTATCTGTCTCTGGATCTTTATCTGTCTCTGTCTCTGTATCTGTCTCTGTATCTGTCTCTGTATCTGTATCTGTATCTGTCTCTGGATCTGTCTCTGTATCTGTAACTGTATCTGTCTCTGGATCTGTCTCTGTCTCTGTATCTGTATCTGTATCTGTCTCTGTCTCTGTATCTGTCTCTGTATCTGTATCTGTATCTGTCTCTGGATCTGTATCTGTATCTGTATCTGTCTCTGGATCTGTCTCTGTATCTGTAACTGTATCTGTCTCTGTCTCTGTATCTTTATCTGTCTGTCTCTGTATCTGTCTCTGTATCTGTATCTGTATCTGTCTCTGTCTCTGTATCTGTCTCTGTCTCTGTCTCTGTATCTGTATCTGTCTCTGTATCTGTATCTGTCTCTGTCTCTGCTCTGTCTCTGTATCTGTATCTGTATCTGTCTCTGTCTCTGTCTCTGTATCTGTCTCTGTATCTGTATCTGTCTCTGTCTCTGTATCTGTATCTGTCTCTGTCTCTGTATCTGTATCTGTATCTGTCTCTGTCTCTGTCTCTGTCTCTGTCTCTGTCTCGGTATCTGTCTCTGTATCTGTATCTGTATCTGTCTCTGGATCTGTATCTGTATCTGTATCTGTCTCTGGATCTGTCTCTGTATCTGTATCTGTATCTGTATCTGTATCTGTCTCTTTATCTGTATCTGTATCTGTATCTGTCTCTGGATCTGTCTCTGTATCTGTATCTGTATCTGTATCTGTCTCTGTATCTGTATCTGTATCTGTCTCTGTCTCTGTATCTTATCTTTATCTGTATCTGTCTCTGATCTGTCTCTGTATCTGTAACTGTATCTGTGTCTGTCTCTGTATCTTTATCTGTCTGTCTCTGTATCTGTCTCTGTCTCTGTCTCTGTATCTGTCTCTGTATCTGTATCTGTATCTGTGTCTGTATCTGTATCTGTATCTGTATCTGTCTCTGTCTCTGTCTCGGTATCTGTCTCTGTATCTGTATCTGTATCTGTCTCTGGATCTGTATCTGTATCTGTATCTGTCTCTGGATCTGTCTCTGTATCTGTATCTGTATCTGTATCTGTATCTGTCTCTTTATCTGTATCTGTATCTGTATCTGTATCTGTCTCTGGATCTGTCTCTGTATCTGTATCTGTATCTGTATCTGTATCTGTATCTGTATCTGTCTCTTTATCTGTATCTGTATCTGTATCTGTCTCTGTCTCTGTCTTGTATCTGTATCTGTATCTGTCTCTGTATCTTTATCTTTATCTGTATCTGTCTCTGGATCTGTCTCTGTATCTGTAACTGTATCTGTGTCTGTCTCTGTATCTTTATCTGTCTGTCTCTGTATCTGTCTCTGTCTCTGTCTCTGTATCTGTCTCTGTATCTGTATCTGTATCTGTGTCTGTCTCTGTATCTTTATCTGTCTGTCTCTGTATCTGTCTCTGTATCTGTATCTGTCTCTGTATCTGTCTCTGTCTCTGTCTCTGTCTCTGTCTCTGTCTCTGTCTCTGTATCTGTATCTGTCTCTGTATCTGTATCTGTATCTGTATCTGTATCTGTATCTGTCTCTGCCTCGGTATCTGTCTCTGTCTCTGTCTCTGTATCTGTATCTGTCTCTGTATCTGTATCTGTATCTGTATCTGTATCTGTATCTGTCTCTGTCTCTGTCTCTGTCTCTGTTCTGTTCTCTGTCTCTGTCTCTGTCTCTGTCTCTGTCTCTGTATCTGTATCTGTCTCTGTATCTGTATCTGTATCTGTATCTGTATCTGTATCTGTATCTGTCTCTGTCTCGGTATCTGTCTCTGTCTCTGTATCTGTCTGTCTCTCTGTATCTGTTCTGTCTCTGTATCTGTATCTGTCTCTGTCTCTGTCTCGTATCTGTATCTGTCTCTGTATCTGTATCTGTATCTGTATCTGTATCTGTCTCTGTCTCGGTATCTGTCTCTGTATCTGTCTCTGTATCTGTATCTGTATCTGTCTCTGTATCTGTATCTGTCTCTGTCTCTGTCTCGTATCTGTATCTGTCTCTGTCTCTGTCTCTGTATCTGTATCTGTATCTGTCTCTGTATCTGTCTCTGTATCTGTATCTGTCTGCTCTGTCTCTTGTGTCTCTGTCTCTCTGTCTCTCTCTCTGGTCTCTCTCTGGTCTGGTCTCTTGTCTCTGTCTCTGTGTCTCTGTCTCTGTATCTGTAACTGGATCTGTCTCTGGATCTGTCTCTGTCTCTGTATCTGTATCTGTCTCTGGATCTTTATCTGTCTGTCTCTGGATCTGTCTCTGTCTCTGTATCTGTCTCTGTCTCTGTCTCTGTCTCTGTCTCTGTCTCTGGATCTGTCTCTGTCTCTGTCTCTGTCTCTGTATCTGTCTCTGTATCTGTATCTGTCTCTGGATCTTTATCTGTCTCTGTCTCTGTATCTGTCTCTGTATCTGTCTCTGTATCTGTATCTGTATCTGTCTCTGGATCTGTCTCTGTATCTGTAACTGTATCTGTCTCTGGATCTGTCTCTGTCTCTGTATCTGTATCTGTATCTGTATCTGTCTCTGTCTCTGTATCTGTCTCTGTATCTGTATCTGTATCTGTCTCTGGATCTGTATCTGTATCTGTATCTGTCTCTGGATCTGTCTCTGTATCTGTAACTGTATCTGTCTCTGTATCTTTATCTGTCTGTCTCTGTATCTGTCTCTGTATCTGTATCTGTATCTGTCTCTGTCTCTGTCTCTGTATCTGTCTCTGTCTCTGTATCTGTCTCTGTCTCTGGATCTGTCTCTGTCTCTGTCTCTGTATCTGTATCTGTCTCTGTCTCTGTATCTGTATCTATATCTGTCTCTGTATCTGTCTCTGTCTCTGTCCCTGGATCTGGATCTGGATCTGGATCTGTCTGTATCTGTATCTGTCTCTGTCTCTGGATCTTTATCTGTCTGTCTCTGGATCTGTCTCTGTCTCTGTCTCTGGATCTGTCTCTGTCTCTGTATCTGTATCTGTCTCTGTCTCTGGATCTGTCTCTGTCTCTGTATCTGTATCTGTATCTGTCTCTGTCTCTGTCTCTGTCTCTGTCTCTGGATCTTTATCTGTCTGTCTCTGTATCTGTATCTGTATCTGTATCTGTATCTGTATCTGTCTCTGTCTCTGGATCTTTATCTGTCTGTCTCTGTCTCTGTATCTGTATCTGTATCTGTCTCTGGATCTGTATCTGTATCTGTATCTGTCTCTGGATCTGTCTCTGTATCTGTATCTGTATCTGTATCTGTATCTGTCTCTTTATCTGTATCTGTATCTGTATCTGTATCTGTATCTGTATCTGTCTCTGGATCTGTCTCTGTCTCTGTATCTGTATCTGTATCTGTATCTGTATCTGTATCTGTATCTGTATCTGTCTCTTTATCTGTATCTGTATCTGTATCTGTCTCTGTCTCTGTCTCTGTCTTGGTATCTGTATCTGTATCTGTCTCTGTATCTTTATCTTTATCTGTATCTGTCTCTGGATCTGTCTCTGTATCTGTAACTGTATCTGTGTCTGTCTCTGTATCTTTATCTGTCTGTCTCTGTATCTGTCTCTGTCTCTGTCTCTGTATCTGTCTCTGTATCTGTATCTGTATCTGTGTCTGTCTCTGTATCTTTATCTGTCTGTCTCTGTATCTGTCTCTGTATCTGTATCTGTCTCTGTATCTGTCTCTGTCTCTGTCTCTGTCTCTGTCTCTGTCTCTGTATCTGTATCTGTCTCTGTATCTGTATCTGTATCTGTATCTGTATCTGTATCTGTCTCTGTCTCGGTATCTGTCTCTGTCTCTGTCTCTGTATCTGTATCTGTCTCTGTATCTGTATCTGTATCTGTCTCTGTCTCTGTCTCTGTCTCAGTCTCTGTATCTGTATCTGTCTCTGTATCTGTATCTGTATCTGTATCTGTATCTGTATCTGTCTCTGTCTCTGTATCTGTCTCTGTCTCTGTCTCTGTATCTGTATCTGTCTCTGTATCTGTATCTGTATCTGTCTCTGTCTCTGTCTCTGTCTCTGTCTCTGTCTCAGTCTCTGTCTCTGTATCTGTATCTGTCTCTGTATCTGTATCTGTATCTGTATCTGTATCTGTATCTGTCTCTGTCTCGGTATCTGTCTCTGTCTCTGTATCTGTATCTGTATCTGTCTCTGTATCTGTATCTGTCTCTGTCTCTGTCTCGGTATCTGTATCTGTCTCTGTATCTGTATCTGTATCTGTATCTGTATCTGTCTCTGTCTCGGTATCTGTCTCTGTATCTGTCTCTGTATCTGTATCTGTATCTGTCTCTGTATCTGTATCTGTCTCTGTCTCTGTCTCGGTATCTGTATCTGTCTCTGTCTCTGTCTCTGTATCTTTATCTGTATCTGTCTCTGTATCTGTCTCTGTCTCTGTATCTTTATCTGTCTGTCTCTGTCTCTGTCTCTGTATCTGTAACTGGATCTGTCTCTGGATCTGTCTCTGTCTCTGTATCTGTATCTGTCTCTGGATCTTTATCTGTCTGTCTCTGGATCTGTCTCTGTCTCTGTATCTGTATCTGTCTCTGTCTCTGTCTCTGTCTCTGTCTCTGGATCTGTCTCTGTCTCTGTCTCTGTCTCTGTATCTGTCTCTGTATCTGTATCTGTCTCTGGATCTTTATCTGTCTCTGTCTCTGTATCTGTCTCTGTATCTGTCTCTGTATCTGTATCTGTATCTGTCTCTGGATCTGTCTCTGTATCTGTAACTGTATCTGTCTCTGGATCTGTCTCTGTCTCTGTATCTGTATCTGTATCTGTATCTGTCTCTGTCTCTGTATCTGTCTCTGTATCTGTATCTGTATCTGTATCTGTCTCTGGATCTGTATCTGTATCTGTATCTGTCTCTGGATCTGTCTCTGTATCTTTATCTGTCTGTCTCTGTATCTGTCTCTGTATCTGTATCTGTATCTGTCTCTGTCTCTGTCTCTGTATCTGTCTCTGTCTCTGTATCTGTCTCTGTCTCTGGATCTGTCTCTGTCTCTGTCTCTGTATCTGTATCTGTCTCTGTCTCTGTATCTGTATCTATATCTGTCTCTGTATCTGTCTCTGTCTCTGTCCCTGGATCTGGATCTGGATCTGGATCTGTATCTGTATCTGTCTCTGTCTCTGGATCTTTATCTGTCTGTCTCTGGATCTGTCTCTGTCTCTGTCTCTGGATCTGTCTCTGTCTCTGTATCTGTATCTGTCTCTGTCTCTGGATCTGTCTCTGTCTCTGTATCTGTATCTGTCTCTGTCTCTGTCTCTGTCTCTGGATCTTTATCTGTCTGTCTCTGTATCTGTATCTGTATCTGTATCTGTATCTGTATCTGTATCTGTCTCTGTCTCTGGATCTTTATCTGTCTGTCTCTGGATCTGTCTCTGTCTCTGTCTCTGTATCTGTATCTGTATCTGTATCTGTATATGTCTCTGTCTCTGTCTCTGTCTCTGTATCTGTATCTGTCTCTGTATCTGTATCTGTCTCTGGATCTTTATCTGTCTGTCTCTGGATCTGTCTCTGTCTCAGTATATATCTCTGGATCTGTCTCTGTCTCTGTCTCTGTCTCTGTATCTGTATCTGGATCTGTATCTGGATCTTTATCTGTCTCTGTCTCTGTATCTGTATCTGTATCTGTATCTGTCTCTGGATCTGTCTCTGTCTCTGTCTCTGTCTCTGTCTCTGTATCTGTATCTGTCTCTGTCTCTGGATCTGTCTCTGTATCTGTATCTGTCTCTGGATCTGGATCTGGATCTGTATCTGTATCTGTCTCTGTCTCTGTCTCTGTAACTGTATCTGTCTCTGGATCTGTCTCTGTATCTGTATCTGGATCTGTATCTGTCTCTGTCTCTGTATCTGTCTCTGTATCTGTCTCTGTATCTGTATCTGTATCTGTCTCTGTATCTGTCTCTGTCTCTGTCTCTGTCTCTGTATCTGTCTCTGTATCTGTATCTGTCTCTGTATCTGTATCTGTCTCTGTCTCTGTCTCTGTATCTGTCTCTGTCTCTGTCTCAGTCTCTGTCTCAGTCTCTGTCTCTGTATCTGTCTCTGTATCTGTATCTGTATCTGTATCTGTATCTGTCTCGGTATCTGTCTCTGTCTCTGTATCTGTCTCTGTATCTGTATCTGTCTCTGTATCTGTATCTGTCTCTGTCTCTGTCTCGGTATCTGTATCTGTCTCTGTATCTGTATCTGTATCTGTATCTGTATCTGTATCTGTATCTGTCTCTGTCTCGGTATCTGTCTCTGTCTCTGTATCTGTCTCTGTCTCTGTATCTGTATCTGTCTCTGTATCTGTCTCTGTCTCTGTCTCTGTCTCGGTATCTGTATCTGTCTCTGTCTCTGTCTCTGTATCTTTATCTGTATCTGTCTCTGTATCTGTGTCTGTCTCTGTATCTTTATCTGTCTGTCTCTGTCTCTGTCTCTGTATCTGTAACTGGATCTGTCTCTGGATCTGTCTCTGTCTCTGTATCTGTATCTGTCTCTGGATCTTTATCTGTCTGTCTCTGGATCTGTCTCTGTCTCTGTATCTGTATCTGTCTCTGTCTCTGTCTCTGGATCTGTCTCTGTCTCTGTCTCTGTCTCTGTCTCTGTATCTGTCTCTGTATCTGTATCTGTCTCTGGATCTTATCTGTCTCTGTCTCTGTATCTGTCTCTGTATCTGTCTCTGTATCTGTATCTGTATCTGTCTCTGGATCTGTCTCTGTAACTGTATCTGTCTCTGGATCTGTCTCTGTCTCTGTATCTGTATCTGTATCTGTCTCTGTCTCTGTATCTGTCTCTGTATCTGTATCTGTATCTGTCTCTGGATCTGTATCTGTATCTGTATCTGTATCTGTCTCTGTCTCTGTAACTGTATCTGTCTCTGTCTCTGTATCTTTATCTGTCTGTCTCTGTATCTGTCTCTGTATCTGTATCTGTATCTGTCTCTGTCTCTGTATCTGTCTCTGTCTCTGTCTCTGTATCTGTATCTGTCTCTGTATCTGTATCTGTCTCTGTCTCTGCTCTGTCTCTGTATCTGTATCTGTATCTGTCTCTGTCTCTGTCTCTGTATCTGTCTCTGTATCTGTATCTGTCTCTGTCTCTGTATCTGTATCTGTCTCTGTCTCTGTATCTGTATCTGTATCTGTATCTGTCTCTGTCTCTGTCTCTGTCTCTGTCTCGGTATCTGTCTCTGTATCTGTATCTGTATCTGTCTCTGTATCTGTATCTGTATCTGTATCTGTCTCTGGATCTGTCTCTGTATCTGTATCTGTATCTGTATCTGTATCTGTCTCTTTATCTGTATCTGTATCTGTCTCTGGATCTGTCTCTGTATCTGTATCTGTATCTGTATCTGTATCTGTCTCTTTATCTGTATCTGTATCTGTCTCTGTCTCTGTATCTTTATCTTTATCTGTATCTGTCTCTGGATCTGTCTCTGTATCTGTAACTGTATCTGTGTCTGTCTCTGTATCTTTATCTGTCTGTCTCTGTATCTGTCTCTGTCTCTGTCTCTGTATCTGTCTCTGTATCTGTAACTGTATCTGTGTCTGTATCTGTATCTGTATCTGTATCTGTCTCTGTCTCTGTCTCTGTCTCTGCTCTGTCTCTGTATCTGTATCTGTATCTGTCTCTGTCTCTGTCTCTGTATCTGTCTCTGTATCTGTATCTGTCTCTGTCTCTGTATCTGTATCTGTCTCTGTCTCTGTATCTGTATCTGTATCTGTATCTGTCCTGTCTCTGTCTGTCTCTGTATCTCTGTATCTGTATCTGTATCTGTCTCTGTATCTCTGTCTCTGTATCTGTATCTGTATCTGTATCTGTATCTGTATCTGTATCTGTATCTGTATCTGTATCTGTATCTGTATCTGTATCTGTATCTGTATCTGTCTCTGGATCTGTATCTGTATCTGTATCTGTATCTGTATCTGTATCTGTCTCTGTATCTGTCTCTGTATCTGTCTCTGTCTCTGTATCTGTATCTCTGGATCTGTATCTGTCTCTGTATCTGTCTCTGTATCTGTATCTGTCTGTGTCTGTCTCTGTATCTGTCTGTCTGTCTCTGTATCTGTCTCTGTCTCTGTCTCTGTATCTGTCTCTGTATCTGTATCTGTATCTGTCTCTGTATCTGTATCTGTATCTGTATCTGTCTCTGTCTCTGTCTCTGTCTCGGTATCTGTCTCTGTATCTGTATCTGTCTCTGTATCTGTATCTGTATCTGTATCTGTCTCTGGATCTGTCTCTGTATCTGTATCTGTATCTGTATCTGTATCTGTTCTTCTCTGTATCTGTATCTGTATCTGTATCTTGTATCTGTCTCTGTCTGTCTCTGTCTCTGTCTGTATCTGTATCTGTCTCTGTATCTGTATCTGTATCTGTATCTGTATCTGTCTCTGATCTGTCTCTGTATCTGTATCTGTATCTGTCTGTCTCTGTATCTTTATCTGTCTGTCTCTGTATCTGTCTCTGTCTCTGTCTCTGTATCTGTCTCTGTATCTGTATCTGTATCTGTGTCTGTCTCTGTATCTTTATCTGTCTGTCTCTGTATCTGTCTCTGTATCTGTATCTGTCTCTGTATCTGTCTCTGTCTCTGTCTCTGTCTCTGTATCTGTCTCTGTATCTGTATCTGTATCTGTATCTGTATCTGTATCTGTATCTGTCTCTGTCTCGGTATCTGTCTCTGTCTCTGTCTCTGTCTCTGTATCTGTATCTGTCTCTGTATCTGTATCTGTATCTGTATCTGTATCTGTCTCTGTCTCTGTCTCTGTCTCTGTCTCTGTCTCTGTCTCTGTATCTGTATCTGTCTCTGTATCTGTATCTGTATCTGTATCTGTATCTGTCTCTGTCTCGGTATCTGTCTCTGTCTCTGTATCTGTATCTGTATCTGTCTCTGTATCTGTATCTGTCTCTGTCTCTGTCTCGGTATCTGTATCTGTCTCTGTATCTGTATCTGTATCTGTATCTGTATCTGTCTCTGTCTCTGTATCTGTCTCTGTATCTGTCTCTGTATCTGTATCTGTATCTGTCTCTGTATCTGTATCTGTCTCTGTCTCTGTCTCGGTATCTGTATCTGTCTCTGTCTCTGTCTCTGTATCTTTATCTGTATCTGTCTCTGTATCTGTCTCTGTCTCTGTATCTTTATCTGTCTGTCTCTGTCTCTGTCTCTGTATCTGTAACTGGATCTGTCTCTGGATCTGTCTCTGTCTCTGTATCTGTATCTGTCTCTGGATCTTTATCTGTCTGTCTCTGGATCTGTCTCTGTCTCTGTATCTGTATCTGTCTCTGTCTCTGTCTCTGTCTCTGTCTCTGGATCTGTCTCTGTCTCTGTCTCTGTCTCTGTCTCTGTATCTGTCTCTGTATCTGTATCTGTCTCTGGATCTTTATCTGTCTCTGTCTCTGTATCTGTCTCTGTATCTGTCTCTGTATCTGTATCTGTATCTGTCTCTGGATCTGTCTCTGTATCTGTATCTGTATCTGTCTCTGGATCTGGATCTGTATCTGTCTCTGTCTCTGTCTCTGTATCTGTCTCTGTATCTGTCTCTGTATCTGTATCTGTATCTGTCTCTGTATCTGTCTCTGTCTCTGTCTCTGTCTCTGTATCTGTCTCTGTATCTGTATCTGTCTCTGTATCTGTATCTGTCTCTGTCTCTGTCTCTGTCTCTGTATCTGTCTCTGTCTCTGTCTCTGTCTCTGTCTCTGTCTCTGTATCTGTCTCTGTATCTGTATCTGTATCTGTATCTGTATCTGTCTCGGTATCTGTCTCTGTCTCTGTATCTGTCTCTGTATCTGTATCTGTCTCTGTATCTGTATCTGTCTCTGTCTCTGTCTCGGTATCTGTATCTGTCTCTGTATCTGTATCTGTATCTGTATCTGTATCTGTATCTGTCTCTGTCTCGGTATCTGTCTCTGTCTCTGTATCTGTCTCTGTCTCTGTATCTGTATCTGTCTCTGTATCTGTCTCTGTCTCTGTCTCTGTCTCGGTATCTGTATCTGTCTCTGTCTCTGTCTCTGTATCTTTATCTGTATCTGTCTCTGTATCTGTGTCTGTCTCTGTATCTTATCTGTCTGT
Organism: Oncorhynchus kisutch; assembly: GCF_002021735.2. Taxonomy (NCBI): domain Eukaryota; kingdom Metazoa; phylum Chordata; class Actinopteri; order Salmoniformes; family Salmonidae; genus Oncorhynchus; species Oncorhynchus kisutch. Next base: position 6,472 of record NW_022265114.1, on the reverse strand, counting down.
CTCTGTCTCTGTCTCTGTATCTGTAACTGGATCTGTCTCTGGATCTGTCTCTGTCTCTGTATCTGTATCTGTCTCTGGATCTTTATCTGTCTGTCTCTGGATCTGTCTCTGTCTCTGTATCTGTATCTGTCTCTGTCTCTGTCTCTGTCTCTGGATCTGTCTCTGTCTCTGTCTCTGTATCTGTCTCTGTATCTGTATCTGTCTCTGGATCTTTATCTGTCTCTGTCTCTGTATCTGTCTCTGTATCTGTCTCTGTATCTGTATCTGTATCTGTCTCTGGATCTGTCTCTGTATCTGTAACTGTATCTGTCTCTGGATCTGTCTCTGTCTCTGTATCTGTATCTGTATCTGTCTCTGTCTCTGTATCTGTCTCTGTATCTGTATCTGTATCTGTCTCTGGATCTGTATCTGTATCTGTATCTGTCTCTGGATCTGTCTCTGTATCTGTAACTGTATCTGTCTCTGTCTCTGTATCTTTATCTGTCTGTCTCTGTATCTGTCTCTGTATCTGTATCTGTATCTGTCTCTGTCTCTGTATCTGTCTCTGTCTCTGTCTCTGTATCTGTATCTGTCTCTGTATCTGTATCTGTCTCTGTCTCTGCTCTGTCTCTGTATCTGTATCTGTATCTGTCTCTGTCTCTGTCTCTGTATCTGTCTCTGTCTCTGTATCTGTCTCTGTCTCTGTATCTGTATCTGTCTCTGTCTCTGTATCTGTATCTGTATCTGTCTCTGTCTCTGTCTCTGTCTCTGTCTCTGTCTCGGTATCTGTCTCTGTATCTGTATCTGTATCTGTCTCTGGATCTGTATCTGTATCTGTATCTGTCTCTGGATCTGTCTCTGTATCTGTATCTGTATCTGTATCTGTATCTGTCTCTTTATCTGTATCTGTATCTGTATCTGTCTCTGGATCTGTCTCTGTATCTGTATCTGTATCTGTATCTGTCTCTTTATCTGTATCTGTATCTGTCTCTGTCTCTGTATCTTTATCTTTATCTGTATCTGTCTCTGGATCTGTCTCTGTATCTGTAACTGTATCTGTGTCTGTCTCTGTATCTTTATCTGTCTGTCTCTGTATCTGTCTCTGTCTCTGTCTCTGTATCTGTCTCTGTATCTGTAACTGTATCTGTGTCTGTATCTGTATCTGTATCTGTATCTGTCTCTGTCTCTGTCTCGGTATCTGTCTCTGTATCTGTATCTGTATCTGTCTCTGGATCTGTATCTGTATCTGTATCTGTCTCTGGATCTGTCTCTGTATCTGTATCTGTATCTGTATCTGTATCTGTCTCTTTATCTGTATCTGTATCTGTATCTGTATCTGTCTCTGGATCTGTCTCTGTATCTGTATCTGTATCTGTATCTGTCTCTGTCTCTGTATCTGTCTCTGTAACTGTATCTGTGTCTGTCTCTGTATCTTTATCTGTCTGTCTCTGTATCTGTCTCTGTATCTGTATCTGTCTCTGTATCTGTCTCTGTCTCTGTCTCTGTCTCTGTCTCTGTCTCTGTCTCTGTATCTGTATCTGTCTCTGTATCTGTATCTGTCTCTGTATCTGTATCTGTATCTGTATCTGTATCTGTATCTGTCTCTGTCTCTGTCTCTGTCTCTGTCTCTGTCTCTGTCTCTGTCTCTGTCTCTGTCTCTGTATCTGTATCTGTCTCTGTATCTGTATCTGTATCTGTATCTGTATCTGTATCTGTATCTGTCTCTGTCTCGGTATCTGTCTCTGTCTCTGTATCTGTATCTGTATCTGTCTCTGTATCTGTATCTGTCTCTGTCTCTGTCTCGGTATCTGTATCTGTCTCTGTATCTGTATCTGTATCTGTATCTGTATCTGTCTCTGTCTCTGTATCTGTCTCTGTATCTGTCTCTGTATCTGTATCTGTATCTGTCTCTGTATCTGTATCTGTCTCTGTCTCTGTCTCGGTATCTGTATCTGTCTCTGTCTCTGTCTCTGTATCTGTATCTGTATCTGTCTCTGTATCTGTCTCTGTATCTTTATCTGTCTGTCTCTGTCTCTGTCTCTGTATCTGTATCTGGATCTGTCTCTGGATCTGTCTCTGTCTCTGTATCTGTATCTGTCTCTGGATCTTTATCTGTCTGTCTCTGTATCTGTCTCTGTCTCTGTATCTGTCTCTGTCTCTGTCTCTGTCTCTGTCTCTGTCTCTGTATCTGTCTCTGTCTCTGTCTCTGTCTCTGTATCTGTCTCTGTATCTGTATCTGTCTCTGTCTTTATCTGTCTCTGTCTCTGTATCTGTCTCTGTATCTGTCTCTGTATCTGTATCTGTATCTGTCTCTGGATCTGTCTCTGTATCTGTATCTGTATCTGTCTCTGGATCTGTCTCTGTCTCTGTATCTGTATCTGTATCTGTATCTGTCTCTGTCTCTGTATCTGTCTCTGTATCTGTATCTGTATCTGTCTCTGGATCTGTATCTGTATCTGTATCTGTCTCTGGATCTGTCTCTGTATCTGTAACTGTATCTGTCTCTGTATCTTTATCTGTCTGTCTCTGTATCTGTCTCTGTATCTGTATCTGTATCTGTCTCTGTCTCTGTCTCTGTATCTGTCTCTGTCTCTGTATCTGTCTCTGTCTCTGTATCTGTCTCTGTCTCTGTCTCTGTCTCTGTATCTGTATCTGTCTCTGTCTCTGTATCTGTATCTGTATCTGTCTCTGTATCTGTCTCTGTCTCTGTCTCTGTCTCTGATCTGTCTGATCTGTATCTGTATCTGTATCTGTCTCTGTATCTGTCTCTGTCTCTGATCTTGGATCTGTCGTCTCTGTCTCTGTATCTGTCTCTGTCTCTGTCTCTGTATCTGTCTCTGTCTCTGCTCTGTATCTGTATCTGTCTCTGTCTCTGGATCTGTCTCTGTCTCTGTATCTGTATCTGTATCTGTCTCTGTCTCTGTCTCTGTCTCTGTCTCTGGATCTTTATCTGTCTCTGTCTCTGTATCTCTCTGTATCTGTATCTGTATCTGTCTCTGTCTCTGGATCTTTATCTGTCTGTCTCTGTATCTGTCTCTGTCTCTGTCTCTCTGTATCTCTTATCTGTATCTGTATCTGTATCTCTGTGGTCTCTGTCTCTGTCTCTGTCTCTGTATCTCTGTATCTGTCTCTGTATCTGTATCTGTCTCTGTATCTGTATCTGTCTGTCTCTGGATCTGTCTCTGTCTCTTATCTGTCTCTGATCTGTCTCTGTGTCTCTGTCTCTGTCTCTGTATCTGTATCTGGTCTGTATCTGGATCTTTATCTGTCTCTGTATCTGTATCTGTATCTGTCTCTGTATCTGTCTCTGTATCTGTCTGTATCTGTCTCTGTATCTGTATCTGTCTCTGTCTCTGTCTCGGTATCTGTATCTGTCTCTGTCTCTGTCTCTGTATCTTTATCTGTATCTGTCTCTGTATCTGTCTCTGTATCTTTATCTGTCTGTCTCTGTCTCTGTCTCTGTATCTGTCTGGATCTGTCTCTGGATCTGTCTCTGTCTCTGTCTCTGTATCTGTATCTGTCTCTGGATCTTTATCTGTCTGTCTCTGATCTGTCTCTGTCTCTGTATCTGTCTCTGTCTCTCTGTCTCTGTCTCGTCTCTCTGTCTCTGGATCTGTCCTGTCTCTGTCTCTGTCTCTGTATCTGTCTCTGTATCTGTATCTGTCTCTGGATCTTTATCTGTCTCTGTCTCTGTATCTGTCTCTGTATCTGTCTCTGTATCTGTATCTGTATCTGTCTCTGGATCTGTCTCTGTATCTGTATCTGTATCTGTCTCTGGATCTGTCTCTGTCTCTGTATCTGTATCTGTATCTGTATCTGTCTCTGTCTCTGTCTCTGTATCTGTCTCTGTATCTGTATCTGTATCTGTCTCTGGATCTGTATCTGTATCTGTATCTGTCTCTGGATCTGTCTCTGTACTGTATCTGTATCTGTCTCTGTATCTGTATCTGTCTGTCTCTGTATCTGTCTCTGTATCTGTATCTGTATCTGTCTCTGTCTCTCTCTGTCTCTTATCTGTCTCTGTCTCTGTATCTGTCTCTGTCTCTGGATCTGTCTCTGTCTCTGTCTCTGTATCTGTCTCTGTCTCTGTCTCTGTATCTGTGATCTGTATCTGTCTCTGTATCTGTCTCTGTCCTCCTCTGTCTCTGGATCTGTATCTGGATCTGTATCTGTATCTGTATCTGTCTCTGTCTCTGATCTTTCTCTGTCTGTCTCTGGATCTGTCTCTGTCTCTCTGTCTCTGGATCTGTCTCTGTCTCTGTATCTGTATCTGTCTCTGTCTCTGGATCTGTCTCTGTCTGTATCTGTATCTGTATCTGTCTCTGTCTCTCTGTCTCTCTGTCTCTGTCTCTGGATCTTTATCTGTCTCTGTTCTCTGATCTGTATCTGTATCTGTATCTGTCTCTGTCTCTGTATCTTGTATCTGTCTGTCTCTGGATCTGTCTCTGTCTCTGTCTCTGTATCTGTATCTGTATCTGTATCTGTATCTGTCTCTGTCTCTGTCTCTGTCTCTGTATCTGTATCTATCTGTCTCTCTGTATCTGTATCTGTCTCTGTCTCTCTGGATCTTTATCTGTCTGTCTCTGGATCTGTCTCTGTCTCTGTATCTGTCTCTGGATCTGTCTCTGTCTCTGTCTCTGTCTCTGTATCTGTATCTGGATCTGTATCTGGTCTTTATCTGTCTCTGTCTCTGTTCTGTATCTGTATCTGTATCTGTCTCTGGATCTGTCTCTGTCTCTGTCTCTGTCTCTGTCTCTGTATCTGTATCTGTATCTGTCTCTGTCTCTGATCTGTATCTGTCTCTGTATCTGTATCTGTCTCTGGATCTGGATCTGGATCTGTATCTGTATCTGTCTCTGTCTCTGTCTCTGTATCTGTATCTGTCTCTGTCTCTGGATCTGTCTCTGTATCTGTATCTGGATCTGTATCTGTCTCTGTCTCTGTATCTGTCTCTGTATCTGTCTCTGTATCTGTATCTGTATCTGTCTGTATCTGTCTCTGTCTCTGTCTCTGTCTCTGTATCTGTCTCTGTATCTGTATCTGTCTCTGTATCTGTATCTCTGTCTCTGTCTCTGTCTCTGTCTCTGTATCTGTCTCTGTCTCTGTCTCTGTCTCATCTCTTCTGTCTCTGTATCTGTCTCTGTATCTGTATCTGTATCTGTATCTGTCTCGGTATCTGTCTCTGTCTCTGTATCTGTCTCTGTATCTGTATCTGTCTCTGTATCTGTATCTGTCTCTGTCTCTGTCTCGTTATCTGTATCTGTCTCTGTATCTGTATCTGTATCTGTATCTGTATCGGTATCTGTATCTGTCTCTGTCTCGGTATCTGTCTCTGTCTCTGTATCTCTCTGTCTCTGTATTCTGTATCTCTGTCGTCTGTATCTGTCTCTGTCTCTGTCTCTGTCTCTGTCTCGGTATCTGTATCTGTCTCTGTCTCTGTCTCGGTATCTTTATCTGTATCTGTCTCTGTATCTGTGTCTGTCTCTGTATCTCTTTATCTGTCTGTCTCTGTCTGTCTCTGTATCTGTAACTGGATCTGTCTCTGGATCTGTCTCTGTCTCTGTATCTGTACTCTGTCTCTGGTCTTTATCTGTCTGTCTCTGTATCTGTCTCTGTCTCTGTATCTGTATCTGTCTCTGTCTCTGTCTCTGTATCTGTTCTGTCTCTGTCTCTGTCTCTGTATCTGTCTCTGTATCTGTATCTGTCTCTGGATCTTATCTGTCTCTGTCTCTGTATCTGTCTCTGTATCTGTCTCTGTATCTGTATCTCTTCTCTGTCTCTTGATCTGTCTCTGTATCTGTATCTGTATCTGTCTCTGGATCTGTCTCTGTCCTGTATCTGTATCTGTATCTGTCTCTGTCTCTGTATCTGTCTCTGTATCTGTATCTGTATCTGTCTCTGGATCTGTATCTGTATCTGTATCGTATCTGGATCTGTCTCTGTATCTGTCTCTGTAACTGTATCTGTCTCTGTCTCTGTATCTTTATCTGTCTGTCTCTGTATCTGTCTCTGTATCTGTATCTGTATCTGTCTCTGTCTCTGTATCTGTCTCTGTCTCTGTCTCTGTCTCTGTATATCTGTATCGTCTCTTATCTGTATCTGTCTCTGTCTCGCTCTGTCTCTGTATCTGTATCTGTATCTGTCTCTGTCTCTGTCTCTGTATCTGTCTCTGTCTGTATCTGTCTCTGTCTCTGTATCTGTCTGTCTCTGTCTCTGTATCTGTATCTGTATCTGTATCTGTCTCTGTCTCTGTCTCTGTCTCTGTCTCGTATCTGTCTCTGTATCTGTATCTGTATCTGTCTCTGTTCTGTCTCTGTATCTGTATCTGTATCTGTCTCTGGATCTGTCTCTGTATCTGTATCTGTATCTGTATCTGTATCTGTCTCTGTATCTGTATCTGTATCTGTATCTGTCTCTGGATCTGTCTCTGTATCTGTATCTGTACTCTGTCTCTGTCTCTTTATCTGTATCTGTATCTGTCTCTGTCTCTGTC
>NW_022265113.1:0-18256 GCF_002021735.2 Oncorhynchus kisutch | reverse complement strand
CTCTCTTACCCACCATAGTGACCTCTCTCTCTCTCCCTATCTACCCACCATAGTGACCTCTCTCTCTCTTACCCAGCGTAGTGACCTCTCTCTCTCTCTTACCCACCATAGGGAACCTCTCTCTCTCTCTTACCCACCATAGGGACCTCTCTCTCTCTTACCCACCATAGTGACTTCTCTCTCCTTACCAACCATAGTGACTTCTCTCTCTCTCTCTTACCCACCATAGTGACCCTCTCTCTCTCTTACACACCATAGTGACCTCTCTCATAGTGGACCTCTCTCTCTTACCCCACCATAGGACCTCTCTCTCTCTCTTACCCACCATAGTGACCCTCGCTCTCTCTTACCCACCATAGTAGTGACCTCTCTCTCTCTCTAACCACCATAGTGAACTCTCTCTCTCTTACCAACCATAGTGACCTCTCTCTCTCTTACCCACCATAGTGACCTCTCTCCTCTTTCTCTTACCCACCATAGTGACCTCTCTCTCTCTCTCTCTCTTACCCACCATAGTGACCTCTCTCTCTCTCTCTACCCACCACAAGTGACCTCTCTCTCTCTCTCTCTTACCCACCATAGTGACCTCTCTCTCTCTCCCTCTTACCCACCATAGTGACTCTCTCTCTCTTACCCACCGTAGGAACCTCTCTCTCTCTATTACCCACCATAGTGACCTCTCTCTCTCTCTCTTACCCACCATAGTGACCTCTCTCTCTTACCCACCATAGTGACCTCTCTCTCTCTCTTACCACCATAGTGACCTCTCTCTCTCTTACCCACCATAGTGACTTCTCTCTCTCTTACCCACCCATAGTGACACTCTCTCTCTCTCTTACCCACCATAGTGACCTCACTTATTCTCTCTTTTACTTACCCACAATAGTGAACCTCTCTCTCTCTCTTACCCACCATAGTGACCTCTCTCTCTATCTCTCTCTACCCACCACAGTGACCTCTCTCTCTCTCTCTTACCACCATAGTGACCTCTCTCTCTCTCCCTCTTACCCACCATAGTGACCCTATCTCTCTTACCCACCGTAGTGGACCTCTCTCTCTCTCTTACCCACCATAGTGACCTCTCTCTCTCTCTCTTACCCACCCATAGTGACCCTCTCTCTTTACAAACCATAGTGACTCTCTCTCTCTCTCTCTTACCCACCATAGTGACCTCTCTCTCTCTTACCCACCCATAGTGACTTCTCTCTCTCTCTTACCCACCCATAGTGACCTCTCTCTCTTCTCTTACCCACCATAGTGACCTCTCTCTCTCTCTCTTACCCACCATAGTGCCTTCTCTCTCTCTTACCCACCATAGTGATATTCTCCTCTCTTTTCTAACCACCATAGTGACCTCTCTCTCTCTCTTACCCAACATAGTGCCCTCTCTCTCTTTACCCACCATAGTGACCTCTCTCTCTCTTTCTCTTACCCACCATAGTGACCCTCTCTCTCTTACCCACATAGTGACCTCTCTCTCTCTCTCTCTACCACACCCACAGTGACCTCTCTCCTCTCTCTCTTACCCACCCATAGGGACCTCTCTTCTCTCCCTCTTACCCACCATAGTGACCTCTCTCTCTTACCCCACCGTAGTGACCTCTCTCTTCTCTTACACCATAGTGACCTCTCTCTCTTACCCACCATAGTGACTCTCTCTCTCTCTCTCTTACCCACCATAGTGACCTCCTCTCTCTCTTACACCCACCTAGTGACTTCTCTCTCTCTCTAAACCCACCCATAGTGACCGCTCTCTCTCTCTTTACCCACCATGAGTGACCTCTCTCTCTCTCTCTTACCCCAAATAGTGCCTTCTCTCTCTCTTACCCACCATAGTGATCTCTCTCTCTTTCTTACCCACCATAGTGACCTCTCTCTCTCTCTTACCCACCATAGTGACCTCTCTCTGACGCACCATAGTGACCTCTCTCTCTCTCTTACCACCATAGTGACCTCTCTCTCTCTCTCTTTACCCACCATAGTGACCTCTCTCTCTCTCTCTCTTACCCACCATAGTGACCTCTCTCTATCTCTACCCACCATAGTGACTCTCTCTCTCTTCTCTTACCCGCCATAGTGACCTTCTCTCTCTCTCTCTTACCCCCATAGTGACTCTCTCTATCTCAACCAACCATAGGGGACTCTTCCTCTCTCTAAACACAATAGTGACCTCTCTCTCTCTCACGGACCCCCACCTGACCCTCTCCTCTAGTACCCACCATTACACCATAGTGACCCCCTCTCTCTCTCTCTTACCCCACCTAGTGACCCCTCTCTATCTCTCTCTTACACACCATAGTGACCTCTCTTGTCTCTTACCCACAATAGTCATAGTGACCCTCTCTCTCTCTCTTACCACCACAGTGACCTCTCTCTCTCTCTCTTTCCCACACATAGTGACCTCTCTCTCTCTCTTACCCACCATGGTGACCTCTCTCTCTCTCTCTCTTACAACCATGGTGACCTCTCTCTCTCTCTCTTACACACCATAGTGACCTCTCTCTCTTACCCACCATATAGTGACCTCTCTCTCTTACCCAACATAGTGACCTCTCTCTCTCTACCCACCATAGTGACCTCTCTCTCTCTCTCTTACACACCATAGTGACCTCTCTCTCTCTCTCTCTCTCTTACCCACCATAGTGACTCCTATCTCTCTCTCTTACCCACCATAGTGACCTCTCTCTCTTTCTCTTACCCACCATAGTGACCTCTCTCTCTCTCTTACCCACCATAGTGACCTCTCTCTCTCTCTCTCTCACCCACCACAATAGTGACCCTCTCTCTTCTCTTTACCCACCATAGTGACCTCTCTCTCTCTCCCTCTTACCCACCATAGTGACCTCTCTCTCTACCCACCGTAGTGACCTAGTGACCCTCTCTCTCTATCTTACCATAGTGACCTCTCTCTCTCTCTCTTACCCACCATAGTGACTGACCTCTCTCTCTACCCACCATACCATGAGTGACTCTCTCTCTCTCTCTCTCTTACCCACCATAGTGACCTCTCTCTCTCTTACCCACCATAGTGACTTCTCTCTCTCTCTTACCCACCATAGTGACCTCTCTCTCTCTCTTACCCACCATAGTGACCTCTCTCTCTCTCTCTTACCACCATAGTGCCTTCTCTCTCTCTTACCCACCATAGTGATCTCTCTCTCTTTCTTACCCACCATAGTGACCTCTCTCTCTCTCTTACCCACCATAGTGCCCTCTCTCTCTCTTACCCACCATAGTGACCTCTCTCTCTTTCTTTACCCACCATAGTGACCTCTCTCTCTCTCTTACCCACCATAGTGACCTCTCTCTCTCTCTCTCTTACCAACACAGTGACCTCTCTCTCTCTCTCTTACCCACCATAGTGACCTCTCTCTCTCCTCTTACCCACCATAGTGACCTCTCTCTCTTACCCACCGTAGTGACCTCTCTCTCTCTCTTACCCACCATAGTGACCTCTCTCTCTTACCCACCATAGTGACTCTCTCTCTCTCTCTCTTACCCACCATAGTGACCTCTCTCTCTCTTACCCACCATAGTGACTTCTCTCTCTCTCTTACCCACCATAGTGACCTCTCTCTCTCTCTTACCACCATAGTGACCTCTCTCTTCTCTCTTACCCACCATAGTGCCTTCTCTCTCTCTTACCCACCATAGTGATCTCTCTCTCTTTCTTACCCACCATAGTGACTCTCTCTCTCTCTTACCCACCATAGTGCCCCTCTCTCTTACGCACCATAGTGACCTCTCTCTCTCTTACCCACCATAGTGACCTCTCTCCTCTCTCTTACCCACCATAGTGACTCTCTCTCTCTCTACCTCTACTCCACCCCCATAGTGACCTCTCTCTCTCTTACCCACCATAGTGACCTCTCTCTCTCTCTTACCCACCATAGTGACCTCTCTCTCTCTCTCTTACCCACCATAGTGACCTCTCTCTCTCTCACCCACCATAGTGATCTCTCTCTCTCTCTCACCCACCATAGTGATCTCTCTCTCTCTCTTACCCACCATAGTGACCTCTCTCTCTCTCTTACCCACCATAGTGACCCCTCTCTCTCTCTCTCTTACCCACCATAGTGACCCCTCTCTCTCTCTCTTACACACCATAGTGACCTCTCTCTCTCTCTTACCCACCATAGTGACCTCTCTCTCTCTCTTACCCACCACAGTGACCTCTCTCTCTCTCTCTTACCCACCATAGTGACCTCTCTCTCTCTCTCTCTCTCTCTTACCCACCATGGTGACCTCTCTCTCTCTCTCTTACCAACCATGGTGACCTCTCTCTCTCTCTCTCTCTTACACACCATAGTGACCTCTCTCTCTTACCCACCATAGTGACCTCTCTCTCTTACCCACCATAGTGACCTCTCTCTCTCTTACCCACCATAGTGACCTCTCTCTCTCTCTCTTACACACCATAGTGACCTCTCTCTCTCTCTCTCTCTTACCCACCATAGTGACCTCTCTCTCTCTCTTACCCACCATAGTGACCTCTCTCTCTTTCTCTTACCCACCATAGTGACCTCTCTCTCTCTCTTACCCACCATAGTGACCTCTCTCTCTCTCTCTCTTACCCACCACAGTGACCTCTCTCTCTCTCTTACCCACCATAGTGACCTCTCTCTCTCTCCCTCTTACCCACCATAGTGACCTCTCTCTCTTACCCACCGTAGTGACCTCTCTCTCTCTCTTACCCACCATAGTGACCTCTCTCTCTCTCTTACCCACCATAGTGACCTCTCTCTCTTACCCACCATAGTGACTCTCTCTCTCTCTCTCTTACCCACCATAGTGACCTCTCTCTCTCTTACCCACCATAGTGACTTCTCTCTCTCTCTTACCCACCATAGTGACCTCTCTCTCTCTCTTACCCACCATAGTGACCTCTCTCTCTCTCTTACCCACCATAGTGCCTTCTCTCTCTCTTACCCACCATAGTGATCTCTCTCTCTTTCTTACCCACCATAGTGACCTCTCTCTCTCTCTTACCCACCATAGTGCCCTCTCTCTCTCTTACCCACCATAGTGACCTCTCTCTCTTTCTCTTACCCACCATAGTGACCTCTCTCTCTCTCTTACCCACCATAGTGACCTCTCTCTCTCTCTCTCTTACCCACCACAGTGACCTCTCTCTCTCTCTTACCCACCATAGTGACCTCTCTCTCTCTCCTCTTACCCACCATAGTGACCTCTCTCTCTTACCCACCGTAGTGACCTCTCTCTCTCTCTTACCCACCATAGTGACCTCTCTCTCTCTCTTACCCACCATAGTGACCTCTCTCTCTTACCCACCATAGTGACTCTCTCTCTCTCTCTCTTACCCACCATAGTGACCTCTCTCTCTCTTACCCACCATAGTGACTTCTCTCTCTCTCTTACCCACCATAGTGACCTCTCTCTCTCTCTTACCCACCATAGTGACCTCTCTCTCTCTCTCTTACCCACCATAGTGCCTTCTCTCTCTCTTACCCACCATAGTGATCTCTCTCTCTTTCTTACCCACCATAGTGACCTCTCTCTCTCTCTTACCCACCATAGTGCCCTCTCTCTTACGCACCATAGTGACCTCTCTCTCTCTCTTACCCACCATAGTGACCTCTCTCTCTCTCTCTTACCCACCATAGTGACCTCTCTCTCTCTCTCTTACCCACCATAGTGATCTCTCTCTCTCTTACCCACCATAGTGACCTCTCTCTCTCTCTCTTACCCACCATAGTGACCTCTCTCTCTCTTACCCACCATAGTGACCTCTCTCTCTCTCTTACCCACCATAGTGACCTCTCTCTCTCTCTCCTACCCACCATAGTGACCTCTCTCTCTCTCACCCACCATAGTGATCTCTCTCTCTCTCTTACTCACCATAGTGACCTCTCTCTCTCTCTTACCCACCATAGTGACCCCTCTCTCTCTCTCTCTTACCCACCATAGTGACCCCTCTCTCTCTCTCTCTTACACACCATAGTGACCTCTCTCTCTCTCTTACCCACCATAGTGACCTCTCTCTCTCTCTTACCCACCACAGTGACCTCTCTCTCTCTCTCTTACCCACCATAGTGACCTCTCTCTCTCTCTCTCTTACCCACCATGGTGACCTCTCTCTCTCTCTCTTACCAAACCATGGTGACCTCTCTCTCTTCTCTCTCTCTTACACACCATAGTGACCTCTCTCTCTTACCCACCATAGTGACCTCTCTCTCTTACCCACCATAGTGACCTCTCTCTCTCTTACCCACCATAGTGACCTCTCTCTCTCTTACACACCATAGTGACCTCTCTCTCTCTCTCTTACCCACCATAGTGACCTCTCTCTCTCTCTTACCCACCACAGTGACCTCTCTCTCTCTCTCTCTCTCTCTCTCTCTCTCTCTCTTACCCACCATAGTGACCTCTCTCTCTCTCTTACCCACCACAGTGACCTCTCTCTCTCTCTCTCTCTTACCCACCATAGTGACCTCTCTCTCTCTCTTACCCACCATAGTGACCTCTCTCTCTCTTGCCCACCATAGTGACCCTCTCTCTCTCATACCCTGCATTGTGACCTCTCTCTCTCTCTCTTACCCACCATAGTGACTCTCTCTCTCTCTCCCTCTTACCCACCATAGTGACCTCTCTCTCTCTCTCTCTTACCCACCATAGTGACCTCTCTCTCTCTTTACCCACCATAGTGATCTCTCTCTCATACCCACCATAGTGACCTCTCTCTCTCTTACCCAGCATGTGACCTCTCTCTTACCCAGCATTGTGACCTCTCTCTCTCTCTCTCTTACCCACCATAGTGACCTCTCTCTCTTCATACCCAGCATTGTGACCGCTCTCTTACCCAGCATTGTGACCTCTCTCTCTCTCTCTTACCCACCATAGTGACCTCTCTCTCTCTTACCCAGCATTGTGACCTCTCTCTTACCCAGCATTGTGATCTCTCTCTCTCTCTCTCTCTCTCTCTCTCTCTCTCTTCATACCCACCATAGTGACCTCTCTCTTACCCAGCATTGTGACCTCTCTCTTACCCACCATAGTGACCTCTCTCTCTCATATCCCAGCATTGTGACCTCTCTCATACCAAGCATTGTGACCTCTCTCTTACCCACCATAGTGACCTCTCTCTCTCTCTCTTACCCACCATAGTGACCTCTCTCTCTCTTACCCACCATAGTGACCTCTCTCTCTCATACCCAGCATTGTGACCTCTCTCTGTCTCTCCTGGTCACCACTGAGGGGACTGGCTTGTCCCAGTTCTGTTGCATCCGTTTGGCCTGACAATGACTCAAACAGAGCAACACAAACAGATCTGGAACCAGGCAGTATGTACCTGTATAGCAGACAATGAAATACTTGGTAACCTAGAGTAGTGTTGCACAGTACCTGGGTGCTCCCTCAGTCTAAAGCCACTCTAACAAGCCATAGGTGCAACAATCAGGACCCTATAAACCAACACTTGGACTACTTCAAGGCATGCTGCCAATTATTTTATTAAATGATAAAACTCTTACCTTGCAGGTCTGATATCCTTTCTTTAAAACTATCCCAAAGTTTAGTGAGTTGTGAGCGCTTCATTCGGTCAGTCTGATATCTCGAGAACCTGAACCAGGAAGAAGAAGGTAAGCGTAGTGGATTGATTGGTGGAGCAGAGAAGAAACCCACAGACAGTTAACTCTCCAGACAGACTACAAACTTTATATTATCAACAGCTCTCCTCGTGTGCTCCAAGCAGCACCGAGACACCCTCTCTCTGTTTGGCTGAGGATGGTCACCTTGTCCTCTCCTCCTTCCTCAAACCCCTCCACCTTTCTTGACCTTTTGGTAGGGCTTCTTGGCTTGCTCTCTCCAAGGGAGGGAGGGAGGGTTAGGGATTCTTGGCTTGCTCTCTCCAAGGGAGGGAGGGAGGGAGGGAGAGAGAGACAGGGAGGGAGGGAGGGAGGGTAGGGCTTCTTGGTTTGCTCTCTCCAAGGGAGGGAGAGAGGGAGGGAGGGAGTATGTTTAAAGACATCCCCCCTCTCTCTTTCTGTAGCAACAATAAGACAGAAAGGAGAAAGCCAGAGCTAGCTAGTTGTGAGATGGTTGAAGTTCAACAGGAAGTTAACTTAGCTAAGGAAGATGGAAATATTTATGGACATGACATCAAAATGTACAAGTGTTTATCTATATGGCTGAGAGTCAGCACCTTGGTCACGTAGTCATCTAGACATTGTTATTACTCTAGGCATGTGACCCTCATTAAAAAGGTGAAAGAGCGAGCGAGAGAAACATAGAGGTAGGTGGGCAGAGCAGGAGAGCAGGTTTTCTGAGCAGCCGTTCAGTTCTCTCTCTCTCTCTCTCTCTCTCTCTCTCTGTCTTTCTGTCTCTCTCTCTCTGTCTCTCTCTCTCTCTCTCTCTCTCTCTCTCTCTCTCTCTCTCTCTGTTTAGACATGTCCTGATGAATAGCTCCCTGTACAGTAGCCTGAGGACATACAACAGGAGGAATGAACCAGATTTATATAAGCCCCGGACAGAAAACATAGGACCCATAGGTATCCCCCAGTAAGCCTGAATTAATGAATAAATAGTCTCCCTCGGCAGGCAGGCTGGTTGCTTCCCAGGGGATTTCCGAGACAAATTAATGAACGAACCTGTTTCTTCAGTCCTTAGACCTCCTTCAGTAGCCTGAGATGTATTCAGTAGCCTGAGATGTATTCAGTAGCCTGAGTGAGGTGCTGATGAGGACGTAGTAACTCTGTAAGGAGGAAGTAGTCCTGAGATGTATTCAGTAGCCTGAGATGTATTCAGTAGCCTGAGATGTATTCAGTAGTCCTGAGATGTATTCAGTAGCCTGAGATGTATTCAGTAGTGAGGTGTATTCAGTAGTGAGGTGTATTCAGTAGTGAGGTGTATTCAGTAGTGAGATGTATTCAGTAGTGAGGTATATTCAGTAGTGAGATGTATTCAGTAGCCTGAGTGAGGTATATACCAAACAATGTCTGTCTAAAAAGAGACAATGTGAACAAAGTATTACATAGTGAATAATAATAATAATAATGATGTGCTGATGAATAATGTATGAAAGATGTATTCATGTTTTAATGGCAGTTTCTAAACTGTATCTAGCCTTTCTAATCTAACTGGAGGTTGCAATTTTCCTTTGTAAAACTACAGTTTTATCACTTTGATGCTACCAAACAAGAGACCACCTGGGTTCTTATCCCAAACCTGTCAGTTGTTGTCTCTTGATGCTTCCCAAACCCCAAAATGTAGTGTATCACTGCATGAGCTGTTGATGGTTTGATTGAAGCCATCCTGGCCTGGGAAAGCTTGAGGCACTCGGTAGCCATTCTGATTCTGGTCTCACTGGCCTTGAGATAATATATTAAAGATGGCCTGTTGGATGAATCCCCTAGACACTGGGCCTGGGTCACCATAGCAACAGAGGAAGAGGGACCGTCCCCTAGACACTGGGCCTGGGTCACCAGAGCAACAGAGGAAGAGGGACCGTCCCCTAGACACTGGGCCTGGGTCACCATAGCAACAGAGGAAGAGGGACCGTCCCCTAGACACTGGGCCTGGGTCACCAGAGCAACAGAGGAAGAGGGATCGTCCCCTAGACACTGGGCCTGGGTCACCACAGCAACAGAGGAAGAGGGACCGTCCCCTAGACACTGGGCCTGGGTCACCACAGCAACAGAGGAAGAGGGATCGTCCCCTAGACACTGGGCCTGGGTCACCACAGCAACAGAGGGAGAGGGACCATCCCCTAGACACTGGGCCTGGGTCACCACAGCAACAGAGGAAGAGGGACCGTCCCCTAGACACTGGGCCTAGGTCACCACAGCAACAGAGGAAGAGGGATCGTCCCTAGACACTGGGCCTGGGTCACCACAGCAACAGAGGGAGAGGGACCGTCCCCTAGACACTGGGCCTGGGTCACCACAGCAACAGAGGAAGAGGGACCGTCCCCTAGACACTGGGCCTGGGTCACCACAGCAACAGAGGAAGAGGGATCGTCCCCTAGACACTGGGCCTGGGTCACCACAGCAACAGAGGGAGAGGGACCATCCCCTAGACACTGGGCCTGGGTCACCACAGCAACCGAGGAAGAGGGACCGTCCCCTAGACACTGGGCCTGGGTCACCACAGCAACAGAGGAAGAGGGATCGTCCCCTAGACACTGGGCCTGGGTCACCACAGCAACAGAGGAAGAGGGACCGTCCCCTAGACACTGGGCCTGGGTCACCACAGCAACAGAGGAAGAGGGACCGTCCCCTAGACACTGGGCCTGGGTCACCACAGCAACAGAGGAAGAGGGACCGTCCCCTAGACACTGGGCCTGGGTCACCACAGCAACAGAGGAAGAGGGACCGTCCCCTAGACACTGGGCCTGGGTCACCACAGCAACAGAGGAAGAGGGACCGTCCCCTAGACACTGGGCCTGTGTCACCACAGCAACAGAGGAAGAGGGACCGTCCCCTAGACACTGGGCCTGTGTCACCACAGCAACAGAGGAAGAGGGACCGTCCCCTAGACACTGGGCCTGGGTCACCACAGCAACAGAGGAAGAGGGACCATCCCCTAGACACTGGGCCTGGGTCACCACAGCAACAGAGGGAGAGGGACTGAGATGAGATTCTCATCTTCTCATCGGTATACTGGGGTAGTGGGTAGGGTGTTGACGAGGTGACTGGCTGACTGGGTGGAGGGGTGAACAGGTGACTGGCTGACTGACATCCCAAATACCATCCTATTCCATAGGGCCCTGCTCAAAGCTAGTGCACTAAATAGGGAATAGGGTGCCATAGGGCTCTGGTCTAAAGTAGTGCACTAAATAGGGAATAGGGTGCCATTTGGGAAGTCGCCTGGGGGAAATCTACAACACACAGAGATGCCTGTAATTAATATCATTATTAACAGTGACTACTTCTATATTGAATGATGCCTCAAGGATTTCCAATGGAAACACATTTAAGTCAAACTTGAGTTTCCAACAACCAGAGAGAGCTATGTGTTTGTTAGTTACAGTATCTAACATATTGGACGAGCCAGGAAACCCATTGGTTCCTTCATCCCCACACCCCCTCCACTCTGAGAGACGATGACTCTGCTGCCCTCCTTTGGCCAGGGACATTCACTACAGGACAGGGTTAGGGAACAGTCACTTTTTGATCTTTTTTTGTTACCTTTAATTAACTAGGCAAGTCAGTTAAGAACAAAATCTTATTTACAATGACAGCCTACTCCCGGCCAAACCGTAACCCGGACGACGCAGGGCCAAATATTCATCCGCCGTATGGGAGGTAATCACGGCCAGATGTGATACAGCCTGGAGTCAAACCAGGGACTGCAGTGACACTTCTTGCACTGAGATGCAGTGTCTTAGACCGCTGCGCCACTCAGGAGCCCTGTTCCAGCTCATAGCGGTTGATGTTCTCCAGTTTGGGCCTGAACTCTTTGAAGTCCGGTCTGTCTTCAGGGTTGTCACTCCAACAGATGAGTTTGTAGAGGAAGTCTGGACATTTATCTGTAGCCGGGAATACTGTAGCCAGCATCCTGTAGCCAGCATTATGTAGCCAGCATCCTGTAGCCGGCATCCTGTAGCCAGCATCCTGTAGCCAGCATCCTGTAGCCAGCATCCTGTAGCCAGCATTATGTCGCCAGCATCCTGTCGCGAACAAGGATCTGACTGTACACCTTGTTGTTTCTGTAGCCTGGATCACAGAGAAAAGCCATAAGATCAATCAACCAATCAAATGCCCGACGCAGAATTCCACGCAATTCATCGTCGGTTCTTCAGGTTTCCTTGGAAACCACCACCAGTTCAATGCATTTGAACTATTCCAGATACTCTGATTTAACTTGTTAACTAATTATCCCAACCCTTGAATAGATGAATCAGGTTTCACAGCAAAACTGTGAAAACGTCTGAGGGTCCACGAGGAGAGGTTTGAGAACCACTGGGTTAGGTGATCATGAGATACAGTACCTAGGTATTGGCTTCCCCCATAGGTTAGCATCTCGTAGAGCAGATCCCCAAAGGACCAGACATCTGACTTGTTGGAGAAACGTCCATGGGGATATTCTTAGCCTGTGAAGAACCCTTCACAGGGGGTTATAGGAAGAACCCTTCACAGGGGGTTATAGGAAGAACCCTTCACAATTTTAGGAAGAACCCTTCACAGGGAGTTTATAGGAACAACCCTTCACAGGGGGTTATAGGAAGAACCCTTCACAGGGAGTTTTAGGAAGAACCCTTCACAGAGGGTTATAGGAAGAACCCTTCACAGAGGGTTATAGGAAGAACCCTTCACAGAGGGTTATAGGAAGAACCCTTCACAGAGGGTTATAGGAAGAACCCTTCACAGAGGGTTATAGGAAGAACCCTTCACAGAGGGTTATAGGAAGAACCCTTCACAGGGAGTTATAGGAATAACCCTTCACAGAGGATTATAGGAAGAACCCTTCACAGAGGGTTATAGGAAGAACCCTTCACAGAGGGTTATAGGAAGAACCCTTCACAGAGGGTTATAGGAAGAACCCTTCACAGAGGGTTATAGGAAGAACCCTTCACAGGGAGTTATAGGAAGAACCCTTCACAGAGGGTTATAGGAAGAACACTTCACAGGGGGTTTTAGGAAGAACCCTTCACAGGGGGTTCTAGATAGAATGTTTCACAGATCAAAAGGGTTCTTAGTAGAACCATTTTGGAGGCTTCTATGAAGAACCTTAAGAGGATAAAAGGGTTCTTGGTAGAACCCTTCATAGAGGGTTCTAAGCATAACCATTCCCAGATTGATAACCCTAGGAATAACCCTCTATGTAGGGTTTTTCATAGAAGCTGGGTAGTTGACATTAAGGTGTGAAAAGCCCTTGCCCATCGGGCAGCCATTTTTAGTAGCCATTTTCACCTACAGACTATTCAGAGACCAGAAGGACCAGACTACTGGAATTCTTTGCATTTTGGTAATCAGTTTTTTTTTTTTATGGGGCAACCACAGAGCAGGCTGAACTTGCACGACTGCTCAGGCCACTTACCCCAGGCAATAGGGCTACTTGGGTCAAATGCAGGAGACACTTTTCAGTTGGATGCATTCAGTTGTACAACTAATTGGTATCGCCCCTTTCCTTAATGTAAATCCCCTTTATGGAACTCCAGCACAGTTACACAAATACTATCACTTATAGTAATAATACTATCACTTATAGTAGTAATACTATCACTTATAGTAGAAATACTATCACTTATAGTAGTAATACTACCACTTATAGTAGTAATACTATCACTTATAGTAGAAATACTATCACTTATAGTAGTAATACTATCACTTATAGTAATAATACTATCACTTATAGTAGTAATACTATCACTTATAGTAGTAATACTATCACTTATAGTGGTAATACTATACCACTTATAGTAGTAATACTATACCACTTGACCTGGTTCAAATACTTTGTACTACAAATATTTGTTCAAATACTTTGAGCGTTTGCTTGAGTCTGCCTGGAGGTCCAGATGGGTGGTTTGACAGTTTTGGGACTTTTCTATTGGTTTATTAAGCCAGGCAAGTTCAACCCGGGCACATATTTAAATTAAGTATTTTAAACCCAGGTCTGAATACCATGAAAGATAGGCTACAATATAAGTTATTTTAAATTCTGAAAAATACCATTGACCTACTCTGCTGTAGGACAGACAGACAGACAGACAGACAGACAGACAGACAGACAGACAGTGTGTGTGTGTGTGTGTGGTGGTTGGTTTCAGTGCCAATAGTCCTCTCACCATCACAATCCAGCACGGTAGAAGGCGGTAATGCACCTTATATGTTAGTTTACATATCGCCAAATAAAACGAAGAAGAAAATCGACCCGGAAAGGATTATTACATGGGTTATCAGAGACGGAAGAGGAAGCGAGACACCCCACTCCCTATTTTATTCTGGTTACATTTACAGCCAATGAAATAAGCAGACCATACCCAGCAGCTATTGCATTGGTGTCCATGGGAGAACCACCCCCTTTAAGCAGATCGGAACTGACCATTTTGTTTTCAATGGTTAACGGCCTGAGTGAATCATCTTCATGTATCGACCATCTTTGGTCGTTACCTTCACTAAGAAGTCATCTGTTAAAATGGCTAAACTAACGTCTTTATTTGTAATCTTATTGTCTTTTTTTGTATTAGTGAAGCTGTTTTCGAAGATCAAGTTGGAAAATTTGATTGGTATGTTAGCTAGCTATTTTACAATTGAGAATGTGTATTGATTGTGCCATGCAGCTAGTGAACGTAAGCTAATGCTATGTGCTAACCATTGACAGCGTCAGATGTGGTTGATCTTAGACACAGGCGAAAAGGCAGTAGATCTCCCCGGGGTTGGATTCACTCAATAGTTAGCCCTGTCATGTCTGCACCCGTCTCTTGTTTGAACATATATGCTAGTCATTCACGAACGTAAATGTATTTTCAGATCGCTTCTTTTAATGGGGTTAAGGATCAATGGGGGAAGGAGACCCGTTACCCCCAGATTTGTCCCACTTGCTCCTTCTTGTGATCAGTGTCTATGTAATGATTATGTGCATTAGTGATTGATTAACTAAAGTAAAAAATAGCTTACTATATTTCAACAAGAAGGCTTGACTGTTAAAAAACATTCCTCTTTTCGTGTTTCCAGGCGACAGCAGTATGTGGGGAAGACGCTCTTTGCCCACTTTGAGTCGAATACACAGTCATCTAAAAAGATGTTTGTCGCCACCGACAAGAATATCTTTGCCTCTTTCAACTCCAGGACTGGAGATCTCCGTGAGTATTTGTAATTCACATTACAATACGAATGGGTTTATAGCTTTTCTCTTTGACTCTGAAATGTTTTTTTTGTTGAGTTGCATAGAGTTAAATATTTTTCATTCTGACTTTATAGTTTGGAGACATGTGGACAAGACCGGACCAGAGGGAAGCATAGACATACTTCTGCTGCATGGGCAAGGTGACTACAGCCTATTAAAAGTTTGTTGTAGACCTGCCTAGTTTCTTGGCCTAGCCAACATAACCGTGTTGTACAGAGTCAAAGCATTGGCTCTATCTAGGCCTATGTTCATTTTAAGATCCTGCCTTCATCTTTCACAGCGGATATTTGACTGTTCTTTACGTCTTCTCTAGATGCTCTGATGGTGGTTGGAGATGGTCGTTTGCTCCGTTCCTGGGACACAAACATTGGCGGGCTGAACTGGGAGGCCGTGCTGGATACTGGCAGGTGTGTGTGTCTTCGTGTGCAGATTTACCTGTTTCTCATTATCTGCTATTTTATATCTGAGACACTCTCAATAGAAATTGACATAATTGATTTTTAGAGATTTCGAACGGCTCATAATGTCTCTCTCTATTTCAGCTTCCAGGCTGCGTGTTTTGTGGCCATACAGGACACCGTAAAGCTTGTGGCAGTGCTAAAGAAAGCTGCCATCTCTCTCCACTACTTATCCAATGGACACCAGAAATGGGTGGAGAATCTGCCTGACAGGTAGGTACAGTAGGACACTGGTGCTGTCTGGGACTAGACATGGGTTCAAATGGTATTTGTTTTTATTTCAAATGATTTAGCTGCACTTGGTGACGCTTACCTAACGCAATGGAGCCAATCAAATGTAGCCAAAAGTGCAAGCCCTGCCCATCTGGCAATCCATAAAGGCTCAATCAAACACTCAAAGTATCTAAAAATATTTCAAATAGTATTTGAACCCAGTCTACAGCACGTAGGTAATATACATTTAATTTCAGGACTGTTGTAAAACTGATCTACTAATTATTTTCTGTACCCCACAGTGATGCAGTCCAGTACCAGGCAGTGTACTCTGGGGGAGAAGAGGAGGTCTATGTGTTGGGGGTGGTTCCTAACTCTCACCTCACTATCATAGCCTACAGCCTAGAGGATGGAGAGATCATCAAGCAGGTAACTACTCTAGCACTGTCATCAAACCTTCATTGGCAACCATTTTAAAATTCATGAAGGTATCAGGAAAGGGCCTCTTTTCCAGAGCCAGATTAAGCCTAGTCCTTGATTTTAAAAATAAAAATAAAACCCATCTTCTTTTGAGCATGGTTTTTCAGTCCAGGAGGAAATGGAATCTGTGTCTGGGAAACCAGCCCAAAGGGTTACTCCTCCGTCAGCATCTACACTGTGTCTGTTGGTCCACCGTAAGCCTGTACACACATGTCCTGTCTCTAACCCAGTGATTCCTGTCTGTCGTTGTCCTCAGAGATCAGTCGAAGCCTCATGGCTGTCCAGTATTGAGTCCAGCTGTGTGGTGGTCGGTCAGGGGTGCTGATGTGTGTGGATCCCGCCACTCTCGCCCTCTACACCCTCCCGATACAGGCTGAGGAGACTCCAGAGTTCAGCCAGATCCTACTACAGGTACTGTACCTGTCTCCCACTGCCACAACCGTATCGTTCAGTGAGCCAGTGCTTGATGGCAACAGATATGTTTGCAACTGATCTTATCGAATAAGAGTAAAATAATTTGTAATGAGTTTGAATACCAGTCGGTATAAGTTTGCCTGCTGATCTTAAGGTTCAGTCGGTATTCATAACAAGGATAGGAATCAAAGGTGAAATAGGATCGGATTGGATTTCAGATCTATCTATCGATCTATAGATAGATGATCCGATGATAATGGACCGCGAGCGAGATAGATCGATAGATGATCCGATGATTATATATACATGATAATGGACCTGTATATTTTTCAAATAACTGCCCTTTTCTAGCCTGCAAGTCGAGTTTGACAAACAAATCGGTCTTAAAAAAATAAAATAAACTGAGCAGCCCTCCTTTAAATGTCAAAATCCCAATGTGTCTCGAGCCAAAAAGTTTGCCTGCCGATCTTAAGGTTCAGTCATGGCATCTGTTTTTGCTTTCACTTCTGTGATGTTTAAATTAATTATTTTAAATTATTTTTCATTATTATATATATTTTTTCATTAGTCCACTTGTTAAAACATTCCAAAAATGTTTTTGCGTGTCAAGTTTTCAAGATGTTGGACTTTCAAGATACAACGTGTCAGTTGACACCTCATGATGACTCCTATGATGCAAAACACTTCCTGATGAAGAGGCAAGTGACACTTTGCATCTTGAAAGTCCAACGTCTTGAACTTGACTGCTGCCGAATGTATCAACAGTGGACTACACCGTCTCACACGTCAAATGGCGACATTCATCCCTCTACCGATTTGTAAAAAAAACCAAATGTTTGCTCATCTGCCTAAAACGAATTCCTAGTTCTGAAAATCACTCTGTTCTCGGTAGCTATGACGCACTGGCTACTATGGCAACCCATGCTCCAGCTAGCAGCCCTAGTGCAAGCTAGTTTGAACGGTCATACGCAAGCTAGTTTGAACGGTCATGCGCTAGCTAGTTTGAACGGTCATACGCTAGCTAGTTTGAACGGTCATGCGCTAGCTAGTTTGAACGGTCATGCGCTAGCTAGTTTGAACGGTCATGCGCTAGCTAGTTTGAACGGTCATGCGCTAGCTAGTTTGAACGGTCATGCGCTAGCTAGTTTGAACGGTCATGCGCTAGCTAGTTTGAACGGTCATGCGCTAGCTAGTTTGAACGGTCATGCGCTAGCTAGTTTGAACGGTCATGCGCTAGCTAGTTTGAACGGTCATGCGCTAGCTAGTTTGAACGGTCATGCGCTAGCTAGTTTGCCAGCTTGTTGTTGAAGTTGTACGGAACCAAAGTTGTGGGACTGTTGTCAGTCAGATACATGCTGATTTCTGAGAACTGGCTCTGTGTCTCGCTACTCTGGCCAACGTGATGACATCACAGAGAGGAGTCAGCTGTAGAACTCGGCGCACCAATCACAGCAGAACAGAATGAAAAATCTTTCGGGAATTAGCGAGAACTTCACTGCACTAGCTAGCATGTGTATTCAGCATGGAGTGTGTGAACTGGTTTTGTTGGCATCCCTGCCTTTTAGGTTCATATGGTTGATTTTGAGACTGGTTCAGCTAGTTTTTGAGTGGATTTTTTTCCTTTTAAATCCTGTGAATACCTTGTGGATTAATTATCCCATTGAT
This sequence comes from Oncorhynchus kisutch, assembly GCF_002021735.2. Lineage (NCBI taxonomy): Eukaryota > Metazoa > Chordata > Actinopteri > Salmoniformes > Salmonidae > Oncorhynchus > Oncorhynchus kisutch. Next base: position 218 of record NW_022265113.1, on the reverse strand, counting down.
GCTATTGCTTGATGAGTGGAAACGAATGACCAATGTCTTCTGTTGCTTCCTTTCCTGCTCCCCCCCCCCCCCCCCAGTCTCTGGATCTGGAGGTGTTCCCAGGCTTCCAGCCCGTCCTGGTGTCCAGCCAGCCCCACCCGCCCGCTCCCCCCTCTCAGAGTTCTTTCTCCAGCTCGGACCAGACCCCATGTCTGCTGCAGCTCAAATGCTGATGGATA
>NW_022265112.1:0-18614 GCF_002021735.2 Oncorhynchus kisutch | reverse complement strand
GCAACTTGCTGAAAACAGTCCACAATGTTTCATAACATCTCAAATAAACAACAAAAAAAGTTGGATCCAGAGTGCATCAAAGATTTAGAGCTTGTTTATGGAAAAGTGCTTATTTCTGTAGTTCAAGGTGCAACTTGCTGAAACATTCTACTGTTTTCATAACATCTCAAATAGACAGCAACAAAAAATTGACATCCAGAGTGCATCAAACATGATTTAGAGCTTGTTTATGGAAAAGTGCTTATTTCTGTATTTCGTTTTAACTTGCTGAAAACTGTCCACAATGTTCATTTCATCTCAAATAGACAGCACAGCAAATTGACATCCAGAGTGCATCAAACATGATTTTAGAGCTTGTTTATGGGAAACGTGCTTAGTTCTTCTGACTTTCAATGTTGCAACTTGCTGAAAACTGTCCACAGTCGTTCATTTCATCTCAACTATAGACAGCACAGCAAAAATTGGACATCCAGAGTGCATCAAAACATGATTTAGAGCTTGTTTATGAAAAGTGCTTATTTCTGTATTTCCATGTTGCAACTTGCTGAAAACTGTCAACAATGTTCATTTAATCTCAATAGACAGCACAACAAAAATTGGACATCCAGAGTGCATCAAACATGATTTAGAGCTTGTTTATGGAAAAGTGCTTATTTCTGTATTTCAATGTTTCAACTTGCTGAAAACTGTCCACAATGTTTTTCATAACTCAAATAGACAGCACAGCAAAATTGTTTATCCAGAGTGCATCAAACATGATTTAGAGCTTGTTTGGAAAAGTGTTTTTCTGTATTTCAATGTTGCAACTTGCTGAAAACTGTCCAGTGTTTTCATACTTTCGAATAAACAGAACAAAAAATTTTTCATCCAGAGTGCATCAAACATGATTTAAGCTTTGTTTATGGAAAAGTGCTTTTTTCTGTATTTAATGTTTGCAACTTGCTGAAAACTGTCCACAATGTTCATTCATCTCAAATAGACAGCACAGCAAAAATTGGACATCCAAGTGCATCAAACATGATTTAGGAGCTTGTTGATGGAAAAGGTGCTTATTTCCTGGCATTCTCAATGTTAGCAAACTTGCTGAAAAACTGTCCACAAGGCGTTCAGCTTCATCTCAAGCTAGAGCACAGCACAAAAGCAAAAATTGGGATCTCCAGAGCTGCCATCAAGCACATGATTTAGAGAGCTTGTTTAGGGAAAAGTGCTTATTCTTGTATTTCAATGTTGGCACAATGACGTTGCGAAAACTGTCCTACAGGAGTTGCATTTCTCTCAACTAGAGACAGGCACAGCAAAAAATTGGACATCACAGGATTGCATCAAACATGATTTAGAGCTTGGTTTAATGAAAAAGTTGCTTATTTCTGCATTTCAAGTTTGCAAAAACTTGCTGAAAACTGGTCCACAGGAGTTTCATTTCAGCCTCAAACTAGAGCCAGCAAGCACAAATTGGACCATCCAGAGTGGCATCAAACATGATTTAGAGCTTGTTTTATGGAAAAGTGCGTATTTCTGATTTGCATTCAATGTTGCAGATCTTGCTGAAAAAACGGTTCCACAATGTTCATTCAATCTCAACCTAACAACAGCACCGAAAAAATTGGACATCCAGAGTGCATCAAAACATGATTTAGAGCTTGTTTATGGAAAAGTGCTTATTTCTGTATTTCAATGTTGCAACTTGCTGAAAACTGTCCACGGCGTTCATTTCATCTCAACCTAGACACAGCACAGCAAAAATTGGACATCCAGAGTGCATCAAAACATGATTTAGAGCTTGTTTATGGAAAAGTGCTTATTTCTGCATTTCAATGTTGCAACTTGCTGAAAACTGTCCACAGGCGTTCATTTCATCTCAACCTAGACCAGCACAGCAAAAATTGGACATCCAGAGTGCATCAAAACATGATTTAGAGCTTGTTTATGGAAAAGTGCTTATTTCTGTATTCCATGTTGCAACTTGCTGAAACTGTCCACAATGTTTCATTTCATCTCAACCTAGACACAGCACAGCAAAAATTGGACATCCAGAGTGCATCAAACATGATTTAGAGCTTGTTTATGGAAAAGTGCTTATTTCTGCATTTCAATGTTGCAACTTGCTGAAAACTGTCCACGGCGTTCAGTTCATCTCAACCTAGACACAGCGCAGCAAAAATTGGACATCCAGAGTGCATCAAACATGATTTAGAGCTTGTTTATGGAAAAGTGCTTATTTCTGTATTTCCATGTTGCAACTTGCTGAAAACTGTCCACAATGTTCATTTCATCTCAACCTAGACACAGCACAGCAAAAATTGGACATCCAGAGTGCATCAAAACATGATTTAGAGCTTGTTTATGGAAAAGTGCTTATTTCTGCATTTCAATGTTGCAACTTGCTGAAAACTGTCCACAATGTTCATTTCATCTCAACCTAGACCAGCACAGCAAAAATTGGACATCCAGAGTGCATCAAAACATGATTTAGAGCTTGTTTATGGAAAAGTGCTTATTTCTGCATTTCAATGTTGCAACTTGCTGAAAACTGTCCACAGGCGTTCATTTCATCTCAACTATAGACAGCACAGCAAAAATTGGACATCCAGAGTGCATCAAACATGATTTAGAGCTTGTTTATGGAAAAGTGCTTATTTCTGTATTTCAATGTTGCAACTTGCTGAAAACTGTCCACAATGTTCATTTCATCTCAACCTAGACACAGCACAGCAAAAATTGGACATCCAGAGTGCATCAAACATGATTTAGAGCTTGTTTATGGAAAAGTGCTTATTTCTGTATTTCAATGTTGCAACTTGCTGAAACTGTCCACAATGTTCATTTCATCTCAACCTAGACACAGCACAGCAAAAATTGGACATCCAGAGTGCATCAAAACATGATTTAGAGCTTGTTTATGGAAAAGTGCTTATTTCTGCATTTCAATGTTGCAACTTGCTGAAAACTGTCCACAATGTTCATTTCATCTCAACCTAGACACAGCACAGCAAAAATTGGACATCCAGAGTGCATCAAACATGATTTAGAGCTTGTTTATGGAAAAGTGCTTATTTCTGCATTTCAATGTTGCAACTTGCTGAAAACTGTCCACGATGTTCATTTCATCTCAACCTAGACACAGCACAGCAAAAATTGGACATCCAGAGTGCATCAAACATGATTTAGAGCTTGTTTATGGAAAAGTGCTTATTTCTGCATTTCAATGTTGCAACTTGCTGAAAACTGTCCACAGGCGTTCATTTCATCTCAACCTAGACACAGCACAGCAAAAATTGGACATCCAGAGTGCATCAAACATGATTTAGAGCTTGTTTATGGAAAAGTGCTTATTTCTGTATTTCCATGTTGCAACTTGCTGAAAACTGTCCACAATGTTCATTTCATCTCAACCTAGACACAGCACAGCAAAAATTGGACATCCAGAGTGCATCAAAACATGATTTAGAGCTTGTTTATGGAAAAGTGCTTATTTCTGCATTTCAATGTTGCAACTTGCTGAAAACTGTCCACAGCGTTCATTTCATCTCAACCTAGACCAGCACAGCAAAAATTGGACATCCAGAGTGCATCAAAACATGATTTAGAGCTTGTTTATGGAAAAGTGCTTATTTCTGCATTTCAATGTTGCAACTTGCTGAAAACTGTCCACAATGTTCATTTCATCTCAACCTAGACACAGCACAGCAAAAATTGGACATCCAGAGTGCATCAAAACATGATTTAGAGCTTGTTTATGGAAAAGTGCTTATTTCTGCATTTCAATGTTGCAACTTGCTGAAAACTGTCCACGATGTTCATTTCATCTCAACCTAGACACAGCACAGCAAAAATTGGACATCCAGAGTGCATCAAAACATGATTTAGAGCTTGTTTATGGAAAAGTGCTTATTTCTGCATTTCAATGTTGCAACTTGCTGAAAACTGTCCACAATGTTCATTTCATCTCAACCTAGACACAGCACAGCAAAAATTGGACATCCAGAGTGCATCAAACATGATTTAGAGCTTGTTTATGGAAAAGTGCTTATTTCTGCATTTCAATGTTGCAACTTGCTGAAAACTGTCCACGGCGTTCATTTCATCTCAACCTAGACACAGCACAGCAAAAATTGGACATCCAGAGTGCATCAAACATGATTTAGAGCTTGTTTATGGAAAAGTGCTTATTTCTGTATTCAATGTTGCAACTTGCTGAAAACTGTCCACAATGTTCATTTCATCTCAACCTAGACACAGCACAGCAAAAATTGGACATCCAGAGTGCATCAAACATGATTTAGAGCTTGTTTATGGAAAAGTGCTTATTTCTGCATTTCAATGTTGCAACTTGCTGAAAACTGTCCACATGGTTCATTTCATCTCAACCTAGACACAGCACAGCAAAAATTGGACATCCAGAGTGCATCAAAACATGATTTAGAGCTTGTTTATGGAAAAGTGCTTATTTCTGCATTTCAATGTTGCAACTTGCTGAAAACTGTCCACGGCTGTTCATTTCATCTCAACCTAGACACAGCACAGCAAAAATTGGACATCCAGAGTGCATCAAAACATGATTTAGAGCTTGTTTATGGAAAAGTGCTTATTTCTGCTATTTCAATGTTGCAACTTGCTGAAAACTGTCCACAATGTTCATTTCATCTCAACCTAGACACAGCACAGCAAAAATTGGACATCCAGAGTGCATCAAACATGATTTAGAGCTTGTTTATGGAAAAGTGCTTATTTCTGCATTTCAATGTTGCAACTTGCTGAAAACTGTCCACAATGTTCATTTCATCTCAACCTAGACACAGCACAGCAAAAATTGGACATCCAGAGTGCATCAAAACATGATTTAGAGCTTGTTTATGGAAAAGTGCTTATTTCTGCATTTCAATGTTGCAACTTGCTGAAAACTGTCCACGGCGTTCATTTCATCTCAACTAGACAGCACAGCAAAAATTGGACATCCAGAGTGCATCAAAACATGATTTAGAGCTTGTTTATGGAAAAGTGCTTATTTCTGTATTTCAATGTTGCAACTTGCTGAAAACTGTCCACAAGCGTTCATTTCATCTCAACCTAGACACAGCACAGCAAAAATTGGACATCCAGAGTGCATCAAACATGATTTAGAGCTTGTTTATGGAAAAGTGCTTATTTCTGCATTTCATGTTGCAACTTGCTGAAAACTGTCCACAATGTTCATTTCATCTCAACCTAGACACAGCACAGCAAAAATTGGACATCCAGAGTGCATCAAAACATGATTTAGAGCTTGTTTATGGAAAAGTGCTTATTTCTGCATTTCAATGTTGCAACTTGCTGAAAACTGTCCACAATGGTTCATTTCATCTCAACCTAGACACAGCACAGCAAAAATTGGACATCCAGAGTGCATCAAAACATGATTTAGAGCTTGTTTATGGAAAAGTGCTTATTTCTGTATTTCAATGTTGCAACTTGCTGAAAACTGTCCACGATGTTCATTTCATCTCAACCTAGACACAGCACAGCAAAAATTGGACATCCAGAGTGCATCAAACATGATTTAGAGCTTGTTTATGGAAAAGTGCTTATTTCTGTATTCAATGTTGCAACTTGCTGAAAACTGTCCACAATGTTCATTTCATCTCAACCTAGACACAGCACAGCAAAAATTGGACATCCAGAGTGCATCAAAACATGATTTAGAGCTTGTTTATGGAAAAGTGCTTATTTCTGTATTTCCATGTTGCAACTTGCTGAAAACTGTCCACGATGTTCATTTCATCTCAACCTAGACACAGCACAGCAAAAATTGGACATCCAGAGTGCATCAAACATGATTTAGAGCTTGTTTATGGAAAAGTGCTTATTTCTGCATTTCAATGTTGCAACTTGCTGAAAACTGTCCACAATGTTCATTTCATCTCAACCTAGACACAGCACAGCAAAAATTGGACATCCAGAGTGCATCAAACATGATTTAGAGCTTGTTTATGGAAAAGTGCTTATTTCTGCATTTCAATGTTGCAACTTGCTGAAAACTGTCCACATGCGTTCATTTCATCTCAACCTAGACACAGCACAGCAAAAATTGGACATCCAGAGTGCATCAAACATGATTTAGAGCTTGTTTATGGAAAAGTGCTTATTTCTGCTATTTCAATGTTGCAACTTGCTGAAAACTGTCCACGGCGTTCATTTCATCTCAACCTAGACACAGCACAGCAAAAATTGGACATCCAGAGTGCATCAAACATGATTTAGAGCTTGTTTATGGAAAAGTGCTTATTTCTGCATTTCCATGTTGCAACTTGCTGAAAACTGTCCACAATGTTCATTTCATCTCAACCTAGACACAGCACAGCAAAAATTGGACATCCAGAGTGCATCAAACATGATTTAGAGCTTGTTTATGGAAAAGTGCTTATTTCTGCATTTCAATGTTGCAACTTGCTGAAAACTGTCCACGGCGTTCATTTCATCTCAACCTAGACACAGCACAGCAAAAATTGGACATCCAGAGTGCATCAAAACATGATTTAGAGCTTGTTTATGGAAAAGTGCTTATTTCTGCATTTCAATGTTGCAACTTGCTGAAAACTGTCCACGATGTTCATTTCATCTCAACCTAGACACAGCACAGCAAAAATTGGACATCCAGAGTGCATCAAACATGATTTAGAGCTTGTTTATGGAAAAGTGCTTATTTCTGCATTTCAATGTTGCAACTTGCTGAAAACTGTCCACAATGTTCATTTCATCTCAACCTAGACACAGCACAGCAAAAATTGGACATCCAGAGTGCATCAAACATGATTTAGAGCTTGTTTATGGAAAAGTGCTTATTTCTGTATTTCAATGTTGCAACTTGCTGAAAACTGTCCACGCTGTTCATTTCATCTCAACCTAGACACAGCACAGCAAAAATTGGACATCCAGAGTGCATCAAACATGATTTAGAGCTTGTTTATGGAAAAGTGCTTATTTCTGTATTTCAATGTTGCAACTTGCTGAAAACTGTCCACAGGTGTTCATTTCATCTCAACCTAGACACAGCACAGCAAAAATTGGACATCCAGAGTGCATCAAACATGATTTAGAGCTTGTTTATGGAAAAGTGCTTATTTCTGCATTTCAATGTTGCAACTTGCTGAAAACTGTCCACAATGTTCATTTCATCTCAACCTAGACACAGCACAGCAAAAATTGGACATCCAGAGTGCATCAAACATGATTTAGAGCTTGTTTATGGAAAAGTGCTTATTTCTGCATTTCAATGTTGCAACTTGCTGAAAACTGTCCACAATGTTCATTTCATCTCAACCTAGACACAGCACAGCAAAAATTGGACATCCAGAGTGCATCAAACATGATTTAGAGCTTGTTTATGGAAAAGTGCTTATTTCTGCATTTCAATGTTGCAACTTGCTGAAAACTGTCCACAATGTTCATTTCATCTCAACCTAGACACAGCACAGCAAAAATTGGACATCCAGAGTGCATCAAAACATGATTTAGAGCTTGTTTATGGAAAAGTGCTTATTTCTGCATTTCAATGTTGCAACTTGCTGAAAACTGTCCACGGCGTTCATTTCATCTCAACCTAGACACAGCACAGCAAAAATTGGACATCCAGAGTGCATCAAAACATGATTTAGAGCTTGTTTATGGAAAAGTGCTTATTTCTGTATTTCAATGTTGCAACTTGCTGAAAACTGTCCACAATGTTCATTTCATCTCAACCTAGACACAGCACAGCAAAAATTGGACATCCAGAGTGCATCAAACATGATTTAGAGCTTGTTTATGGAAAAGTGCTTATTTCTGCATTTCAATGTTGCAACTTGCTGAAAACTGTCCACGGCGTTCATTTCATCTCAACCTAGACACAGCACAGCAAAAATTGGACATCCAGAGTGCATCAAACATGATTTAGAGCTTGTTTATGGAAAAGTGCTTATTTCTGCATTTCAATGTTGCAACTTGCTGAAAACTGTCCACAATGTTCATTTCATCTCAACCTAGACACAGCACAGCAAAAATTGGACATCCAGAGTGCATCAAACATGATTTAGAGCTTGTTTATGGAAAAGTGCTTATTTCTGCATTTCAATGTTGCAACTTGCTGAAAACTGTCCACAGGCGTTCATTTCATCTCAACCTAGACACAGCACAGCAAAAATTGGACATCCAGAGTGCATCAAACATGATTTAGAGCTTGTTTATGGAAAAGTGCTTATTTCTGCATTTCAATGTTGCAACTTGCTGAAAACTGTCCACAATGTTCATTTCATCTCAACCTAGACACAGCACAGCAAAAATTGGACATCCAGAGTGCATCAAAACATGATTTAGAGCTTGTTTATGGAAAAGTGCTTATTTCTGTATTTCAATGTTGCAACTTGCTGAAAACTGTCCACGGCGTTCATTTCATCTCAACCTAGACACAGCACAGCAAAAATTGGACATCCAGAGTGCATCAAACATGATTTAGAGCTTGTTTATGGAAAAGTGCTTATTTCTGTATTTCAATGTTGCAACTTGCTGAAAACTGTCCACAGGTTCATTTCATCTCAACCTAGACACAGCACAGCAAAAATTGGACATCCAGAGTGCATCAAACATGATTTAGAGCTTGTTTATGGAAAAGTGCTTATTTCTGCATTTCAATGTTGCAACTTGCTGAAAACTGTCCACGGCGTTCATTTCATCTCAACCTAGACACAGCACAGCAAAAATTGGACATCCAGAGTGCATCAAACATGATTTAGAGCTTGTTTATGGAAAAGTGCTTATTTCTGTATTTCAATGTTGCAACTTGCTGAAAACTGTCCACAATGTTCATTTCATCTCAACCTAGACACAGCACAGCAAAAATTGGACATCCAGAGTGCATCAAACATGATTTAGAGCTTGTTTATGGAAAAGTGCTTATTTCTGCATTTCAATGTTGCAACTTGCTGAAAACTGTCCACAGGGTTCATTTCATCTCAACCTAGACACAGCACAGCAAAAATTGGACATCCAGAGTGCATCAAACATGATTTAGAGCTTGTTTATGGAAAAGTGCTTATTTCTGCATTTCAATGTTGCAACTTGCTGAAAACTGTCCACAATGTTCATTTCATCTCAACCTAGACACAGCACAGCAAAAATTGGACATCCAGAGTGCATCAAACATGATTTAGAGCTTGTTTATGGAAAAGTGCTTATTTCTGCATTTCAATGTTGCAACTTGCTGAAAACTGTCCACGGCGTTCATTTCATCTCAACCTAGACACAGCACAGCAAAAATTGGACATCCAGAGTGCATCAAACATGATTTAGAGCTTGTTTATGGAAAAGTGCTTATTTCTGCATTTCAATGTTGCAACTTGCTGAAAACTGTCCACGATGTTCATTTCATCTCAACCTAGACACAGCACAGCAAAAATTGGACATCCAGAGTGCATCAAACATGATTTAGAGCTTGTTTATGGAAAAGTGCTTATTTCTGCATTTCAATGTTGCAACTTGCTGAAAACTGTCCACAATGTTCATTTCATCTCAACCTAGACACAGCACAGCAAAAATTGGACATCCAGAGTGCATCAAACATGATTTAGAGCTTGTTTATGGAAAAGTGCTTATTTCTGCATTTCAATGTTGCAACTTGCTGAAAACTGTCCACAATGTTCATTTCATCTCAACCTAGACACAGCACAGCAAAAATTGGACATCCAGAGTGCATCAAACATGATTTAGAGCTTGTTTATGGAAAAGTGCTTATTTCTGCATTTCAATGTTGCAACTTGCTGAAAACTGTCCACGATGTTCATTTCATCTCAACCTAGACACAGCACAGCAAAAATTGGACATCCAGAGTGCATCAAACATGATTTAGAGCTTGTTTATGGAAAAGTGCTTATTTCTGCATTTCAATGTTGCAACTTGCTGAAAACTGTCCACAATGTTCATTTCATCTCAACCTAGACACAGCACAGCAAAAATTGGACATCCAGAGTGCATCAAACATGATTTAGAGCTTGTTTATGGAAAAGTGCTTATTTCTGCATTTCAATGTTGCAACTTGCTGAAAACTGTCCACGGCGTTCATTTCATCTCAACCTAGACACAGCACAGCAAAAATTGGACATCCAGAGTGCATCAAAACATGATTTAGAGCTTGTTTATGGAAAAGTGCTTATTTCTGTATTTCAATGTTGCAACTTGCTGAAAACTGTCCACGATGTTCATTTCATCTCAACCTAGACACAGCACAGCAAAAATTGGACATCCAGAGTGCATCAAACATGATTTAGAGCTTGTTTATGGAAAAGTGCTTATTTCTGCATTTCAATGTTGCAACTTGCTGAAAACTGTCCACAATGTTCATTTCATCTCAACCTAGACACAGCACAGCAAAAATTGGACATCCAGAGTGCATCAAACATGATTTAGAGCTTGTTTATGGAAAAGTGCTTATTTCTGCATTTCAATGTTGCAACTTGCTGAAAACTGTCCACAATGTTCATTTCATCTCAACCTAGACACAGCACAGCAAAAATTGGACATCCAGAGTGCATCAAACATGATTTAGAGCTTGTTTATGGAAAAGTGCTTATTTCTGCATTTCAATGTTGCAACTTGCTGAAAACTGTCCACGGCGTTCATTTCATCTCAACCTAGACACAGCACAGCAAAAATTGGACATCCAGAGTGCATCAAACATGATTTAGAGCTTGTTTATGGAAAAGTGCTTATTTCTGCATTTCAATGTTGCAACTTGCTGAAAACTGTCCACGATGTTCATTTCATCTCAACCTAGACACAGCACAGCAAAAATTGGACATCCAGAGTGCATCAAACATGATTTAGAGCTTGTTTATGGAAAAGTGCTTATTTCTGCATTTCAATGTTGCAACTTGCTGAAAACTGTCCACGGCGTTCATTTCATCTCAACCTAGACACAGCACAGCAAAAATTGGACATCCAGAGTGCATCAAAACATGATTTAGAGCTTGTTTATGGAAAAGTGCTTATTTCTGTATTCAATGTTGCAACTTGCTGAAAACTGTCCACAATGTTCATTTCATCTCAACCTAGACACAGCACAGCAAAAATTGGACATCCAGAGTGCATCAAACATGATTTAGAGCTTGTTTATGGAAAAGTGCTTATTTCTGCATTTCAATGTTGCAACTTGCTGAAAACTGTCCACGGCGTTCATTTCATCTCAACCTAGACACAGCACAGCAAAAATTGGACATCCAGAGTGCATCAAACATGATTTAGAGCTTGTTTATGGAAAAGTGCTTATTTCTGCATTTCAATGTTGCAACTTGCTGAAAACTGTCCACAATGTTCATTTCATCTCAACCTAGACACAGCACAGCAAAATTGGACATCCAGAGTGCATCAAACATGATTTAGAGCTTGTTTATGGAAAAGTGCTTATTTCTGCATTTCAATGTTGCAACTTGCTGAAAACTGTCCACAGGCGTTCATTTCATCTCAACCTAGACACAGCACAGCAAAAATTGGACATCCAGAGTGCATCAAAACATGATTTAGAGCTTGTTTATGGAAAAGTGCTTATTTCTGTATTTCAATGTTGCAACTTGCTGAAAACTGTCCACGGCGTTCATTTCATCTCAACCTAGACACAGCACAGCAAAAATTGGACATCCAGAGTGCATCAAAACATGATTTAGAGCTTGTTTATGGAAAAGTGCTTATTTCTGCATTTCAATGTTGCAACTTGCTGAAAACTGTCCACAGTGTTCATTTCATCTCAACCTAGACACAGCACAGCAAAAATTGGACATCCAGAGTGCATCAAACATGATTTAGAGCTTGTTTATGGAAAAGTGCTTATTTCTGCATTTCAATGTTGCAACTTGCTGAAAACTGTCCACAATGTTCATTTCATCTCAACCTAGACACAGCACAGCAAAAATTGGACATCCAGAGTGCATCAAACATGATTTAGAGCTTGTTTATGGAAAAGTGCTTATTTCTGCATTTCAATGTTGCAACTTGCTGAAAACTGTCCACGGCGTTCATTTCATCTCAACCTAGACACAGCACAGCAAAAATTGGACATCCAGAGTGCATCAAACATGATTTAGAGCTTGTTTATGGAAAAGTGCTTATTTCTGCATTTCAATGTTGCAACTTGCTGAAAACTGTCCACAATGTTCATTTCATCTCAACCTAGACACAGCACAGCAAAAATTGGACATCCAGAGTGCATCAAACATGATTTAGAGCTTGTTTATGGAAAAGTGCTTATTTCTGCATTTCAATGTTGCAACTTGCTGAAAACTGTCCACAGCGTTCATTTCATCTCAACCTAGACACAGCACAGCAAAAATTGGACATCCAGAGTGCATCAAACATGATTTAGAGCTTGTTTATGGAAAAGTGCTTATTTCTGCATTTCAATGTTGCAACTTGCTGAAAACTGTCCACAATGTTCATTTCATCTCAACCTAGACACAGCACAGCAAAAATTGGACATCCAGAGTGCATCAAACATGATTTAGAGCTTGTTTATGGAAAAGTGCTTATTTCTGCATTTCAATGTTGCAACTTGCTGAAAACTGTCCACGGCGTTCATTTCATCTCAACCTAGACACAGCACAGCAAAAATTGGACATCCAGAGTGCATCAAACATGATTTAGAGCTTGTTTATGGAAAAGTGCTTATTTCTGTATTCCATGTTGCAACTTGCTGAAAACTGTCCACATGTTCATTTCATCTCAACCTAGACACAGCACAGCAAAAATTGGACATCCAGAGTGCATCAAAACATGATTTAGAGCTTGTTTATGGAAAAGTGCTTATTTCTGCATTTCAATGTTGCAACTTGCTGAAAACTGTCCACAATGTTCATTTCATCTCAACCTAGACACAGCACAGCAAAAATTGGACATCCAGAGTGCATCAAACATGATTTAGAGCTTGTTTATGGAAAAGTGCTTATTTCTGCATTTCAATGTTGCAACTTGCTGAAAACTGTCCACAGGCGTTCATTTCATCTCAACCTAGACAGCACAGCAAAAATTGGACATCCAGAGTGCATCAAAACATGATTTAGAGCTTGTTTATGGAAAAGTGCTTATTTCTGCATTTCAATGTTGCAACTTGCTGAAAAACTGTCCACAGGTGTTCATTTCATCTCAACCTAGACACAGCACAGCAAAAATTGGACATCCAGAGTGCATCAAACATGATTTAGAGCTTGTTTATGGAAAAGTGCTTATTTCTGCATTTCAATGTTGCAACTTGCTGAAAACTGTCCACAATGTTCATTTCATCTCAACCTAGACACAGCACAGCAAAAATTGGACATCCAGAGTGCATCAAACATGATTTAGAGCTTGTTTATGGAAAAGTGCTTATTTCTGCATTTCAATGTTGCAACTTGCTGAAAACTGTCCACAATGTTCATTTCATCTCAACCTAGACACAGCACAGCAAAAATTGGACATCCAGAGTGCATCAAACATGATTTAGAGCTTGTTTATGGAAAAGTGCTTATTTCTGCATTTCAATGTTGCAACTTGCTGAAAACTGTCCACGGCGTTCATTTCATCTCAACTAGACAGCACAGCAAAAATTGGACATCCAGAGTGCATCAAACATGATTTAGAGCTTGTTTATGGAAAAGTGCTTATTTCTGTATTTCCATGTTGCAACTTGCTGAAAACTGTCCACCATGTTCATTTCATCTCAACCTAGACACAGCACAGCAAAAATTGGACATCCAGAGTGCATCAAAACATGATTTAGAGCTTGTTTATGGAAAAGTGCTTATTTCTGCATTTCAATGTTGCAACTTGCTGAAAACTGTCCACAGGCGTTCATTTCATCTCAACCTAGACACAGCACAGCAAAAATTGGACATCCAGAGTGCATCAAAACATGATTTAGAGCTTGTTTATGGAAAAGTGCTTATTTCTGCATTTCAATGTTGCAACTTGCTGAAAACTGTCCACAGGCGTTCATTTCATCTCAACCTAGACACAGCACAGCAAAAATTGGACATCCAGAGTGCATCAAACATGATTTAGAGCTTGTTTATGGAAAAGTGCTTATTTCTGCTATTCAATGTTGCAACTTGCTGAAAACTGTCCACAGGCGTTCATTTCATCTCAACCTAGACACAGCACAGCAAAAATTGGACATCCAGAGTGCATCAAACATGATTTAGAGCTTGTTTATGGAAAAGTGCTTATTTCTGCATTTCAATGTTGCAACTTGCTGAAAACTGTCCACAATGTTCATTTCATCTCAACCTAGACACAGCACAGCAAAAATTGGACATCCAGAGTGCATCAAACATGATTTAGAGCTTGTTTATGGAAAAGTGCTTATTTCTGCATTTCAATGTTGCAACTTGCTGAAAACTGTCCACAATGTTCATTTCATCTCAACCTAGACACAGCACAGCAAAAATTGGACATCCAGAGTGCATCAAAACATGATTTAGAGCTTGTTTATGGAAAAGTGCTTATTTCTGTATTTCAATGTTGCAACTTGCTGAAAACTGTCCACGGCGTTCATTTCATCTCAACTAGACACAGCACAGCAAAAATTGGACATCCAGAGTGCATCAAACATGATTTAGAGCTTGTTTATGGAAAAGTGCTTATTTCTGTATTCAATGTTGCAACTTGCTGAAAACTGTCCACAATGTTCATTTCATCTCAACCTAGACACAGCACAGCAAAAATTGGACATCCAGAGTGCATCAAACATGATTTAGAGCTTGTTTATGGAAAAGTGCTTATTTCTGCATTTCAATGTTGCAACTTGCTGAAAACTGTCCACAATGGTTCATTTCATCTCAACCTAGACACACGCACAGCAAAATTGGACATCCAGAGTGCATCAAACATGATTTAGAGCTTGTTTATGGAAAAGTGCTTATTTCTGTATTTCAATGTTGCAACTTGCTGAAAACTGTCCACGGCGTTCATTTCATCTCAACTATAGACAGCACAGCAAAAATTGGACATCCAGAGTGCATCAAACATGATTTAGAGCTTGTTTATGGAAAAGTGCTTATTTCTGCATTTCAATGTTGCAACTTGCTGAAAACTGTCCACAATGTTCATTTCATCTCAACCTAGACACAGCACAGCAAAAATTGGACATCCAGAGTGCATCAAACATGATTTTAGAGCTTGTTTATGGAAAAGTGCTTATTTCTGTATTTCAATGTTGCACTTGCTGAAAACTGTCCACGGCGTTCATTTCATCTCAACTAGACACAGCACAGCAAAAATTGGACATCCAGAGTGCATCAAAACATGATTTAGAGCTTGTTTATGAAAAGTGCTTATTTCTGCATTTCCAATGTTGCAACTTGCTGAAAACTGTCCACAGTCGTTCATTCATCTCAACCCTAGACACAGCACAGCAAAATTGGACATCCAGAGTGCCATCAAACATGATTTAGAGCTTGTTTATGGAAAAGTGCTTATTTCTGCATTTCAATGTTGCAACTTGCTGAAACTGTCCACAATGGTTCATTTCATCTCAACCTAGACACAGGCAGCAAAAATTGGACATCCAGAGTGCATCAACATGATTTTTGAGCTTGTTTATGGAAAAGTGCTTATTTCTGCATTTCACATGTTGGCAACTTGCTGAAAACTTTCCACAATGTTCATTTCATCTCAACCTAGACACAGCGCAGCCAAAAATTGAACATCCAGAGTGCATCAAACATGATTTAGAGGTGTTTATGGAAAAGTGCTTATTTCTGTATTTCAATGTTGCAACTTGCTGAAAACTGTCCACGGCGTTCATTTAATCTCAACTATAGACAGCACAGCAAAAATTGGACATCCAGAGTGCATCAAACATGATTTTAGAGCTTGTTTATGGAAAAGTGCTTATTTCTGCATTTCCATGTTGCAACTTGCTGAAAACTGTCCACAGGCGTTCATTTTCATCTCAACCTAGACACAGCACAGCAAAAATTGGACATCCAGAGTGCATCAAACATGATTTAGAGCTTGTTTATGGAAAAGTGCTTATTTCTGCATTTCCATGTTGCAACTTGCTGAAAACTGTCCACGGCGTTATTTCATCTCAACCTAGACACAGCACAGCAAAAATTGGACATCCAGAGTGCATCAAACATGATTTAGAGGCTTGTTTATGGAAAAGTGCTTATTTCTGCATTTCAATGTTGCAACTTGCTGAAAACTGTCCACAATGTTCATTTCATCTCAACCTAGACACAGCACAGCAAAAATTGGACATCCAGAGTGCATCAAACATGATTTAGAGCTTGTTATGGAAAAGTGCTTATTTCTGCTATTCAATGTTGCAACTGTGCTGAAAACTGTCCACACTGTTCATTTCATCTCAACCTAGACAAGGCACAGCAAAATTGGACATCCAGAGTGCATCAAACATGATTTAGAGCTTGTTATGGAAAAGTGCTTATTTCGCATTCAATGTTGCAACTTGCTGAAAACTTTCCACAATGTTCATTTCATCTCAACCTAGACACAGCACAGCAAAAAGTGGACATCCAGAGTGCATCAAACATGATTTAGAGCTTGTTTATGGAAAAGTGCTTATTTCTGATTTCAATGTTGCAACTTGCTGAAAACTGTCCACGGCGTTCATTCATCTCAACTATAGACAGCACAGCAAAAATTGGACATCCAGAGTGCATCAAACATGATTTAGAGCTTGTTTATGGAAAAGTGCTTATTTCTGTATTTCCATGTTGCAACTTGCTGAAAACTGTCAACAATGTTCATTAATCTCAAATAGACAGCACAACAAAATTGGACATCCAGAGTGCAGCAAACATGATTTAGAGCTTGTTTATGGAAAAGTGCTTATTTCTGTATTTCAATGTTGCAACTTGCTGAAAATTGTCTACAGTGTTTTCATAACATCTCAAATAACATAACACAAAAATTTTATCCAGAGTGCATCAAACATGATTTAGAGCTTGTTTATGGAAAGTGCTTATTTCTGTATTTCAATGTTGCAACTTGCTGAAAACATTCTAGTGTTTTCATACCATAACATTTTTCGAATAAACTAACAAAAACATTTTTTTCTGTATTTCAATGTTTCAACTTGCTGAAAACTGTCCACATTTTCATTTCATCTCAAATAGACAGCACAGCAAAAATTGGACATCCAGAGTGCATCAAAATGATTTAGAGCTTGTTTATGGAAAAGTGCTTTTTTCTGTATTTCATGTTGCAACTTGCTGAAAACTGTCACAATGTTCATTTAATCTCAAATAGACAGCACAACAAAAATTGGACATCCGAGTGCAGCAAAACATGATTTAGAGCTTGTTTATGGAAAAGTGCTTATTTCTGTATTTCAATGTTGCAACTTGCTGAAAACAGTCTACGTGTTTTCATAACATCTCAAATAACCTACAAAAAAAGTTTTATCCAGAGTGCATCAACATGATTTAGAGCTTGTTTATGGAAAAGTGCTTATTTATGTATTTCAATGTTGCAACTTGCTGAAAACATTCTGTGTTTCATAACATTCGAATAAACATAACAAAAACATTTTTTCATCCAGAGTGCATCAAACATGATTTAGGGCTTGTTTATGGAAAAGTGCTTATTTCTGTATTTACTGTTTTCAACTTGCTGAAAACTGTCACAATGTTCATTTCATCTCAAATGGACAGCACAGCAAAAATTGACATCCAGAGTGCATCAAATGTGATTTAGAGCTTGTTTATGGAAAAAAGTTTTTTCTGTATTTCAATGTTTCAACTTGCTGAAAACTGTCTACAATGTTCATTCATCTCAATGGACAGCACAGCAAAAATTGGACATCCGGAGTGCATCAACATGATTTAGAGCTTGTTTATGGAAAAGTGCTTATTTCTTTATGTTGCAACTTGCTGAAAATTCTCCACCTGTTCATATCATCTCAAATAGACAGCACAGCAAAAATTGGACATCCAGAGTGCATCAAACATGATTTAGAGCTTGTTTATGAAACACTGCTTTTTTCTGTATTTCAAGTTGCAACTTGCTGAAAACTGTCCACAATGTTCATTTCATCTCAAATGACAGCACAGCAAAAATTGGACATACAGAGTGCATCAACATGATTTAGAGCTTGTTTATGGAAAAAGTTGTTTTTTTTGTATTTCAATGTGCAACTTGCTGAAAACTGTCCACAATTCATTTCATCTCAATAAGTCACAGCAAAAAAATTGATATCCAGAGTGCATCAAACATGATTTAGAGCTTGTTTATTGGAAAAGTTTTTATTCTTCTGTATTTCAATGTTTCAACTTGCTGAAAACTGTCCACAATGTTCATTTCATCTCAAATGGACAGCACAGCAAAAATTGGACATCCAGAGTGCATCAAACATGATTTAGAGCTTGTTATATGGAAAAGTGCTTATTTCTGTATGTTGCAACTTGCTAAAAACTGTGTACAATGTTCATTTCAACCATCTCAAATAGACACACAGCAAAAATTGGACTCCAGAGTGCATCAAACATGATTTAGAGCTTGTTTATGGAAAAACAGTTTTTTCTGTATTTCATGTGTCAACTTGCTGAAAACTGTCCACAATGTTTCATTTCATCTCAAATAGACAGCACAGCAAAATTGGACATCCAGAGTGCATCAAA
>NW_022265111.1:0-18271 GCF_002021735.2 Oncorhynchus kisutch | reverse complement strand
AACCACTCACACTACGACTACACACACCATTGTTAATTTTATTTAGTTCAATTAATAAATATATTTTGTTATTCCTTATCTCCACGTTGTCTCCCTTTTTGTTAGGAACTTCGAGCCGGTTCGTGACATTGAATCGGCACTATTTATAATAATTGTGTATATTATGGTGAGTTTCCTTCGCCTTGTACTCACCACTTGAGTAAGCCTCTGAGTGACTGGGTCATAGGACTGTGGTTGATCTGCTGCCACAGGTCTCTGTACATCAGAACCAGAAGCATTAGACTGTTCTCTTCTCAGCAGAGCTGCTACTTGCTGGTAGGACTGATAAGAAGAGTCTCTTATCTGGGGAAAAATAAAGATCCAATCAAAGCCTAGACATTACATGACCACAGTAATAACACCTCTCATGTGATCATTTGTTTCAACCCAGGGTTGTTCAGAAAGTGGAAACATTTTGAAACAGAGTGTACCGTGTGGGGGTACTACCTGAACATGTACAACAATAAATGCAATTTCTTTTACTGAAACATTTCAAAAGGATTGTAAATTAGAGCCTGGTTACCAGTCTGTTTCTGCTACACTTCTAACTCCTTGCCAATCATTGACATGCAAAATAAGAAGTGTACAAGGAGTGGAATGTTAGCAAAACAGGTTCTGGATTTTTATGTAAATGACACTGTTCTGAAAGATTACACAAGCATGTAGACTCCACCATACTACAGCCCTTTTATTTATCATCTTCGCTTACGAGATCTTCCCCAGGCTTCAAACAGAGCGTGAGAAGCCTGAGCGGTATACTACAAAGCAGGATTAATGACTTAGTCAGCAACTTGAAATAACGTTGTATTTTTTAGACAGATAAGCTTGAAATGGGCATGGTCTAATTGACAAACAAAAACATCTACATTTAGATTTCTTAATGAACCAGAAATTCAGTTCTGTTTATCAAAGCTAGCTGGCTAACTCATTGATCACACTTTGGAGTATTAGGGCTTCCGAAGCTATCCCAGGCTAATTGTGCAGAGCGCATAAATGCCGAGGCTCGTTGATGAACTCAATGTACTGTACTCAGTACAGGAACATAGGCCTAATAATATCCATTTGTACACTACAAAATGACCTGAAGTAATCCCAAACCGATATTGTATTTGACAATACCAGAATAATGACATATCTCCATTACATTGAGACACTATCACATCTCTATTTATTGGTCTGAATATTTGGGAGCAAATTTCGTATATTTTTCTGAAATGTATATTTTTTTTATATAAAAAAACTGTAGGCCAAATACAATTGCTTGCGGCCTCAATTTGGCCCACCGGTCGCCAGTTACCAACCCTTTCTGTATACATCTACTCAAACTTGATGTTTCTGCACCCTTTTTGGTCTTAGTGAATTACACGACTATGAGACGTGCCTACCTTTGCTCTATGAGACAAAGCCTTATCCAGAAGCCTTTTGCGTGCTGCCAGTATGGGGTTAGTAGCTGGCGAGGGCGTGGCTCTCTTACGCATGTAGGCGCCTGTCACAGTCACAGCCGCTGCTCCTGCGGGTGGAAGACCCCTCTGTTGAGAGTTCTGAGCCAATGATGTGACACTGACAATCTGGATGTCCTTATCCTCATCCTCCTTCTTGCTCCCTTCCTCCGGTTTCTCTGTCCTGTTGCTCTGTCCTCTGCTGGCGCCTTCGCTTCCTGTCCCAGACGGTCCCTGACCCCTGACCTCAGGAGGATTGGAGCCAGGACACTGCTTGGCGAACTCTGACGCTGCAACATAGCCTGCGTGGCGTGACGCCTCCCTCAGTAGATTCCGTATTTGCTGGTCGTTCCATCCCTCCCGGCTTCCACCATCTCCCCTCCCTGCTCCAACCCCAGGTGTGGTCTGTGGGTCTGGGGCTGCAGCACTTTCACCACCCCTCTGAACCTTCTTTCTCTGGAACTCCTTGAGGTACAGGTAAATGGCCTGGGCAGACACCCGGATGTTCTCCAGCTCCAGCACCGCCTTGATCTTGCGGAAGCTCAGACCCGCCTGCCGCAGCTCCACCACCTTGCGCTTGGCAGCATCGTCCAGACGGCCCATGGTTGGTCACTCACTCCAGGCTGCTCCACTGGAAGAGCCCTTCTCCAATCGGGACTTAGACTACTTCTATCTGTTGAGAGACAGAGAATTCACTACTAACTGTAGTAAATAGGGCATTTGGAATTAGACATTCAAACATAAATACATTAAGCTAGTGTAGTTAAACTGATCAGAAATCACACAGATGGCACCAATTCTATCACATAATCTTATTCACATGAAACCTCACATTGATAGCTAGACTGACATTAAAAGCAATTTAAATTGTGAAGGACAGGACTCCAGGCAAAATTGACTGATTATTTTTGGCAAAATACATAAATTATTAGCTAGATTTAGTAAGCTAAATAAACATAATACATAAGCCAATAGAACATGGCTGGCAGTGTATCCTAACCTCTGCCACAGACTTCCACCTGAACTAAGCTTGGATGTCGTAGTGTAGTCTATCTTCATTACTCCACCGGTACCGACAGTCTAGCCTCAACGTTGGGACAGTGTACTGTCCATTGTCTAGCAAGTAAATATTTGAGCTAGATAGCATCAAACCTGTCCCACAATGTGAACACATAGCCTAACGGTCCTACCTTAACGTTGAAAAAAGGAAATGATTTGATCTAAATAGATAACTAACGTGAGCTAGTTCTAGCTAAGAATATTTGATCGCGGTGCCAACTCACCTCAATACGATTCTGCACGTTTTCAGCTCATTTGAAAATGACCCATATCGTTTCCTTTAGTGTGCAAGCTAAATCGCTAGGGGAAAACATACATTTTTAACAAGTAACTATTAACTAACCTTACTGGTAGAACCAGTGGTCGAGGGTTGATAGCTAGCTAAAGATTTTCGTATGAATGTTGACCAAAGAGAAAAAGTGTAAAACGTCATTTATGCGACCACGTCATCATTACGCGTCAGATTTAGCATAGCGGAACGAGTGGTTGAGCCTGCATCCGACTCGAACGAAATGTACGTATTATGGGTTTATATAACTATTTCTATTCCATGTTATGATCTTCTCAATGTTGACCATTTTGGCATTACATTAGATACATTTTAATGCTTGAGCTACATAAACAGAGCAGGGCACAACGTTGCTAATTAGCTATCGTTTCTGGCCTCGCTTGTTCTATGAATGGAGGAAGGCAATGGCGGTAGCATAAACGCAACATATAAACAGTTAGAGTTTGAAGATGAGGAACTTAATAATAATGCTGTTCTTAATTTACACATTTTTTCACTTACTTAGGGCACCGTCACCCACAAAGCGTAAGGAGGAGGAAAAGTCAAAGGACAGGGGAAAAGAGAAGACTGCCACTAAGGAAGGGGGGGACAAGGAGAGAGGCAGGGAGAAGGGCCACAAACGACGCAGTGCATCCACTGGGAGCAGCAGCAGGTGAGATGCCACCAATTGCTCTTTCAGATTCTGTACAGTCTTTAACTACCTCAAACAGTGCTTTAGGACACACTAGCTAGGTCTTTTCACGCTAAGCCAAGCTGGAATGCCCTATGTTCCAACGTGGGCCAAGAGGTTAAGAGATGGTACTTCCCTGTTTTACTCAGTTTCCTTCGATTGTGTGCCTAATGAACACAACCCTTGTTGCTGGCCTGTTTGTGTATGTATATCTATACTACCCAGCTCCAGCAGCAGCTCTGGCTCCAGCTCTGGTTCCTCCAGCGGCTCTAGTTCCTCTGGCACCAGCCGCTCTGGGTCTTCCCGGTCCAGCTCCTCCAGCTCATCTAGTTCCTCTGGGTCACCCGACCCCGGCCGCCGCCGCCACGACAACCGTCGCCGCTCCCGCTCCGCGTGAGTACTAGCTGATACATTGTGGTCCTAAACAGTGTCTGCTCATTGGGAAATTCCCTGGGTTCACAGAGTATTTGAAATCGTCCAAATATTTTATCTTCGTCTAGGACAATGGAACCAGTGGCACACACTGAACGTAGTTGAAATATGTCAAATACTATTTGAACCCTAGGTCTGGTTGAGAATGCCGTTTTATCATGATCAAAATGGTTCAGTTGTGGGAAAAACTACAAGTTTTGTCCCGCTTTAAATAGTGTCTTTTCACTTAGTAAACTCTCATGGTTTTGTAATGACTGTCCATTGTGCTACAGGTCCAAAACACAGAAGAAGGGAGATGACAAGGAGCGAAGGAGAAGGAGCCCGAGCCCCAAGCCCACCAAAGTTCACTTAGGAAGACTGACCAGAAATGTGACCAAGGTGAGGGACTACACGACACGGCTATTGACATGGGGCGGCAGGGTAGCCTATTGTTTAGAGCGTTGGACTAGTAACCGAAAGGTTGCAAGTTCAAATCCCCGAGCTGACAAGGTACAAACCTGTCGTTCTGCCCCTGAACAGGCAGTTAACCCACTGTTCCTGGGCTGTCATTGAAAATAAGAATCTGTTCTTAACTGACTTGCCTAGTTAAATAAAGATGAAAAATAAATAACAGGCTGAGAGCAGCACAGTGTTAGCGGTTAGTAGCAGTTGTGTATCCTCTCATGATCTCACAATTTTGCAGGGTGCTTGGAATTGTCAATATTATTGTATTGAATTATGAACTCTTTGAAGATATCCGGGAGAAGGCAGTTCTGGAGTTAACAGAGTAACTGGCCTAGAGTGAATTCTGAAGCACCAATTGTATGTTAGGCTTACAACATATTATTTTACAAAATAAGCCAGGAACATTGGGGGGGTTAGGTACTGTGGCTGTAAAAATACATATTATTCTTGTACAATGGATAAATAAAGATATATGCACACGCACATTACCGGTCAAAAAGTTTAGAACACCTACTATGCATGTGTTCTTTATTTTTACAGTTTTCTACATTGTAGAATAATAGTGAAGACAAACAATGAAATAACACATATGGAATCATGTAGTAACAAAAGTGTTAAAAAAATCTAAATATATTTGAGATTCTTCAAATAGCCACCCTTTACCTTGATGACAGCTTTGCATACGCTTGGCATTCTCTCAACCAGCTTTACCTGGAATGCTTTTCCAACAGTCTTGAAGGAGTTCTCACATATGCTGAGCACTTGTTGGCTGCTTTTCCTTCACTCTGCGGTCGGGCTCATCCTAAACCATTTCAACTTTTTTGATGTCGTGTGATTGTGGAGGCTAGGTCATCTGATGCAGCACTCCACTCTCCTTGGTAAAAATAGCCCTTACACAGCCTGGAGGTGTGTTGGGTCATTATCCTGTTGGAAAATGAATGATAGTATCACTTAGTCCAAACCAGATGGCATGGCATATCGCTGTGGTAATTCCGACCATGAAGGCCTGATTCACACAGTCTCCTCTGAACAGTTGATGTCGAGATGTCTGTTACTTGAACTCTGAAGCAGTTATTTGGGCTGCAACCTGAAGTGCAGTTAACTCTAATGAACTTATCCTCTGCAGCAGAGGGAACTCTGGGTCTTCCTTTCCTGTTGCGGTCCTCATGAGAGCCAGTTTCATCATAGAGCTTCATGGTTTTTACGACTGCGCTTGAAGAAACGTTCAAAGTTCTTGAATGTTCCGTATTGACTGACCCTGATGATGGACTGTTGTTTCTCTTTGCTTTTATGAGCTGTTCTTGACATAATATGGACTTGGTCTTTTACCAAATATATATCTTCTGTATATCCCCCTACCTTGTCACAACACAGCTGATTGGCTCAAACACATTAAGAAGGAAAGAAATTCTGCAAATGAACTTTTAACAAGGCACACCTGTTATTTGTAGTGCATTCCAGTTGACTACTTCATGGAGCTGGTTGAGAGAATGCCATGGGTGTGCAAAGCTGTCATCAAGGGTGGCTATTTGAAGAATCTCAAATATATATATATATTTCTTTTTTTTGTAACTTTTTTGTTGCTTACTACATGATTCCATATGTTATTTCATAGTTTTGATGTCTTCACTATGATTCTACATTGACATAGTACAAATAAATAAGAATCCATGAATGAGTAGGTGTTCTAAAACTTTATATATTGATATTTTGGGATATTGAAAATACATTTCACTGCGGTTTAGATGGTACACTGATTCTCTACACTATAGCCTACATTGCTTGTTTTGTCACAAACTGAAATGAGTTGATCATTTTAGTATTTTAGCAACTATGTATAGCGGAGTGATTTCTACATATTGAGCCTTAAAGTAAAAGTGTACTTATTCTCTTTGAATGAGTTGTATGTCGAGGCCATGCCATCAGAGATACATGTTGGAAGTCAAATGTTTATCTTCTGTTGAACAGGACCACATCCAGGAGATCTTTGCCACCTACGGCAAGATCAAGATGATTGACATGCCAGTGGAGAGGCTCCACCCAAACCTGTCCCGGGGCTACGCCTATGTGGAGTTCGAGACTCCAGAGGAGGCCCAGAAGGCCCTGAAACACATGGATGGTGGTACGAGGGCATCTTGGGCATGTTCATTAGGCCACAGCGTAGTAGAATGTTTTGCAAATGAAAATGAGCAATTCTTATTGGACATGTTCAGATGGTTCCTCTTGGTTTCCGGTTGTTTTGTGCCTACTGAACACAATCTTGTAGACTGTAACAGTAACAATACTTTTTTGAGCTACAAGTAATACATTCCCAATGTAGCCAATTAAACCTGGCTGTTGCACAAACAGCACGTGACTGGAGATTAGCTGTGAGAGGCCTTTTAATTTTCTCCCAGTCGATGCATGACTCACGAAGGGTAAACGCTGAAAGTGGTTTGTGCTTCGTCTGTGATGCCATCTTCCGGTGGAGCAGCTAAAAACCTACAATGACGTCGTTGTTTATGCGAACGCTACGTCCCCAATGTATCATCTCAGTGCAGAGCCTAACCCCTTGTACTGCTGGCTAACCCCTTGTACTGCTGGCTAGCCCCTTGTACTGCTGGCTAGCCGCTTGTACTGCTGGCTAGCCCCTTGTACTGCTGGCTAACCCCTTGTACTGCTGGCTAGCCCCTTGTACTGCTGGCTAGCCCCTTGTACTGCTGGCTAGCCCCTTGTACTGCTGGCTAGCCCCTTGTACTGCTGGCTAGCCCCTTGTACTGCTGGCTAGCCCCTTGTACTGCTGGCTATACCCCTTGTACTGCTGGCTATACCCCTTGTACTGCTGGCTATACCCCTTTGTACTGCTGGCTATACCCTTGTACTGCTGGCTATACCCCTTGTACTGCTGGCTATACCCCTTGTACTGCTGGCTATAACCCCTTGTACTGCTGGCTATACCCCTTGTACTGCTGGCTATACCCCTTGTACTGCTGGCTATACCCCTTGTACTGCTGGCTATACCCCTTGTACTGCTGGCTATACCCCTTGTACTGCTGGCTATACCCCTTGTACTGCTGGCTATACCCCTTGTACTGCTGGCTATACCCCTTGTACTGCTGGCTATACCCCTTGTACTGCTGGCTATACCCCTTGGTACTGCTGCTATACCCCTTGTACTGCTGGCTATACCCCTTGTACTGCTGGCTATACCCTTGTACTTCTGTATACCCCTTGTACTGCTGGGCCTATACCCCTTGTACTGCTGGCTAGCCCCTTGTACTGCTTGGGCCCCTTGTACTGCGGTCCAGCCCCTTGTACTGCTTTGTGTCAGTTCTGAAATCTCAATGTCCTGGAGTTTATATACATTTTAACAGAGATGTTTCTAGTTTGACGTTGAGGTTTGTGCATCTTTCTGTTGCTCCCAGGTCAGATTGATGGTCAGGAGATCACCACCTCTGCCGTGTGGCTCCAAGGATACGCCCTGCCCTCGTAGACAGTCACCCCCACGCAGAATGCCCCACCTCCCCCCATGTGGCGCCGCACCCCACCTCGCATGAGAGAAGGTCAGTGTTTGCCCTGATCTGATGGCCCGAGCCTGGTGGGTCTGATGGCCCTGGGTGGGTCTGATGGCCCGAGTCTGGTGGTCTGATGGCCCTGTTGGGTCTGATGGCCTGAGCCCTGGTGGCCCTGTTGGGTCTGATGGCCCGAGCCCTGGTGGGTCTGATGGCCCTGGTGGGTCTGATGGCTCTAGCCCATGTTATGGTGACCTGGATGTCCTGGATTTATAGTACAATACTGGTAACAAATACTTCAATCACCAATTTCAACAGTAATTTGAATCCCCCAATCTGACCTACTGTCCTGAGAACATTACTGTAGTGTTTAATTCTCTACTCCTAGTGCCTCTCTAGCTCCTATGTTGACCTGTTGATAGTTTTTTCAAATGACGCAATATATAGGTACTTTACTGACACACAAGTGATGCTTTGTTTACCTGCAGGTCTCGGTCACCAAGGAGACGGTCCCCGGTGCGCCGACGCTCCAGGTCCCCGGGGCGCAGACGTCATCGTTCCCGCTCCAGTTCCAACTCCTCACGGTAGAGGAACAACGCTATCCCCCTGCCCGCCCACCCCAACAACCCAGGGTGAATGTATTTTCCATGATTTCTTGCATCCTGTCTCTTCCTTAAAATGCATTGGAGGACAAAATCGGAATGTTCCTTCTCATCCAATGTGCTTTGAGGTGGCGAGAAGAGCGGATGAAAGGAATCAAGGAAATACAATTGAGCTTGTACCTAAAAAGAATTTGTCTGAAGTGAACAGTCTAGTTGTTTTGTTTGTCTCATTACGTTTTTCCAGTTTTCATTTTAATGTTCCCAAACAGTCGTTCAGATTACTTGTTGATCGTCATGTCCTTTGTTATCCAATCAGAGCTCAGGCTTTGTTTTAGTACTAATGATTTGCTCAAGATGTGTAGCCTGTCTTTTTACCACCGTGTACTGATTTTGTACATGCTTTGAAAATAAAAAGGAAGAAACTTCAACCTCAAACTGTTTGTCTATTTCTGTGGCTTCTTTAAATCTATATGCCAGCCTAAGTTTATTGACTAGCTAGAGACACATTTCTATATTTCGCCATATAAGAAAAACATTTAAAAACAGTACACTACTTGTCCTTTTATGAATAAAAAGTCTAGCACAAGTAGCTGTGTTTCTTTTGAATACTTTACACATTTTTGGATTCCACCTCTGTAAACGTCCTTTCCCTGATGACACTAGTGTAGGAGCAGTGTCATTTCATACAAGCGCACTTGTTTCTACAGTTCCTCGCCTCCGATCCTCAATTGCCTTTGACCTTTTTCAAAGGGGGCGAGTAGAGGACATGAGGAAGGGAGAATATCTCATTGAGATTTTCCCATCGTTAGTGTGGTAAAGTTTAAACTTCTCCAGCAGAGGGCACTATCTTCACATACAGGTAGCCTAGTGGTTAGAGCGTTGGACTAGTAACAAAGGTTTCAAGATCGAATCCCTGAGCTGACATGGTAGAAATCTGTGGTTCTCCCCCTGAACAAGGCAGTTCATAGGCCGCCATTGAAAATAATTTGTCCTTAACTGACTTGCCTAGTTAAATAAAAAATGTAATAAATAAATATACAAGTGGTTTATTTTATGCCAGCTGGGTATTCAGTCGAGCGCAGAACGGTTTGCACCATTCTTCAACAGTCTTACTGGTATGTTTGCTCTTGTTCAATGGGTGTGACGGGATGTGACCTGTTCGATATGGGGTGTGACCATTGGAATCTCAAAACGTATGCAGCGTGTCATACTAAATCGCCCTCTGGGCTATATAATCACATCGTTATTCAACTGATTGTTCAGAAACCGTCCGTTTCTGTTGAAATAAGTTATTGTTATTGGGGGAAAAGCCATTGATTCAACAGATAACCATGTGTCTGATTAGTGTAGTTCACTTTGACTTATACAACAAAAGTTTGTATTGTAGTTTTCAGCCTGAGGGCTATACTACGAAGTGGGATAGAGGACTTAAGCACATGACTTTGGTCAATTTTGAATTCAACTTGGCTCACCTTTTAGCCAGGTACATTTCTATGGCAACGAATCCTTCAGCTCTAACCTGCTCCAGGCCAAGCTAACTCTACTTCAGATAGCGTTTAGCTGACGTAGTATACGCTGGTCTGTAAATCGAAGTGCTGGTCTAGACCATACATGCGGGTACAATGGCTAATCGTGACTTACTGACTTCAGAATTAATTAAGGAAATTAACCTAAAAGATCGTCACGGGTTATAATTGAAGGTGTTTGAACATTGGTGTTCCCATAATTGGTTGCTTCACTGTGATCATTATCTACATTAATGATTATCAATAGTTCTCTGTCTGTTTGTGAAGCCCAGCCTAAGATGATGGTGATGGTGATGGAGCTCATGCTCTTCTCTTTTACTCTGTGTGATGACAACACCCCCCACAGTCCACACAGTGGGCCACACTGTAGTGGTAGATGACCTCGAGGTCTCCCTCCTCTCATGCTCTTCTCTTTTACTCTGTGTGATGACAACACCCCCCACAGTCCACACAGTGGGCCACACTGTAGTGGTAGATGACCTCGGGGTCTCCCTCCTCTCATGCTCTTCTCTTTTACTCTGTGTGATGACAACACCCCCCACAGTCCACACAGTGGGCCACACTGTAGTGGTAGATGACCTCGGGGTCTCCCTCCTCTCATGCTCTTCTCTTTCATTCTGTGTGATGACAACACCCCCCATAGTCCACACAGTGGGGCCACACTGTAGTGGTAGATGACTTCGAGGTCTCCCTCCTCTCATGCTCTGCAACAACATAAAACAGGTTATTTTGCAAACAGGTTATTGTGCACCATACAATTAGATGTGTTCATGTCAGAGTACATTGCAGGCTATTGATACATTGATATGATAAAGATGGACCTCTAGGCCAGACTTACATCACAAACACAGCCTTTTATCACTCGTCGCTGCGTTTTTTATTATTTTACCACTGTTTTACTGCTAATGTTTAACTATTGGACGTGAGGCTTGTTGCTCTGAGGTTTAGTTTCTGCAAGAGACTGTAGAGAACATGAGGGTGTTGCCAATCATTATCGCTGTGTTCAATGGCGATTTTAGCATATAAATCTTAGTGGGGCAAACTCAACTTATTTTTATTTTTTTAGATGCATGCCACTACATGGTGACAAACTTTCCCCCCAAACTTATAGGGCCTACATTAAGCTGTCCCAAACTGTTAGGGCCTACATAAAGCTGTCCCAACAGCAGAGCTTTCTTTTTCAGCACCATGGAGTGAATCCTTACCACCGCTACACCTGGCTATCAGCGAAACCTTTCACCCTCAGAACTTAGCCTACTGTTCTGACTTTGTGGTGCACAGGTAGCCTAGGACACGTCGACAGACCTCCCACCAGCCTTCCAAGACCCCCCCCCCCCCACACACAATTCTCCAAGAACTACCCCATAACCATCCAATACCCCCCCCCCCCCACAATCCCACCACCGAGAATTAAAAAATAATAATAATAATAATTCCATTCCCCACCCTCAAGACCTTTCCTCAATGCACCAACAACCAACAATATGGACAAAGAGAAAAAAGACAAAGACGAAGGAAAACAGAAAACATCAAGGACAACAAACATCATAACAGCAAGGCAAACTGAATATGTTTGAGTTTTGTATGGCAATATTTCCATGTGTGTGTGTCCGTGTATGTGTGCATTTGAATGAGAGTGTGTATATTGCATGTGTACAAACACCTGCATAGCATCAGCCTCAGGCATGCCTGTATTATCTGTAACCACTGCCCCTCAGTGTCATTCAAACATGCTTTTTGTTATATTTCATTTTCACCTTATTTTTTTAAACTTTGATTTTGTCATGTTGTTTATTGTGCTGACAGTTTCTGTTACTGACAGGGCTGCTATTACAGGGTTTAGCAACAGGATGTGAAGCTGCTCTGAGGTTTCGTTTCTGCAACAGACTGGACAGAACATGATGGTGTTGCCCATCATTATTGTTGTGCTGCAGAGTGCTGACCATGGAAGACATAAACACCAAGGATTTGTAACCACCCTATGGTTGAGGCATCTCAGAAAATCAAGGTATAACACAACAATTATTCTGTCAAGACTAACTATATTACATTAACTGATGGCATATTGGATGCAACAATATAACATTTACAACATCAATGTGATAAGCTCAACTGTTTCAATCTTCTCACTTGTTTGTGTTAATATAATATATCCTCTTATAACCATATCAACCTGATGTTAATAATGTCTCTTTTTTGTTCCACATTGCTCAATAACTATTAGGTATTTTTTTAACCTTTATTTTACTAGGCAAGTCAGTTAAGAACAAATTCTTATTTTATTTTATTTGAAACTTTTTTCCTGTGGACTGTTGTTCCTGTCCCATCCAAAACTTGACTCTAGAAACTCACTCCATTCCTGCCAGAATCCCACGGAACCCACAAGATCCGCGGGAGTCCTAATCCCGTGTGAACCTCTACTCCATAGCCTCACAACCTGTCTAATGAATGCTGTTCCCGATGGCTTTAAGCTTCCATATATTCTCATCCATTTCGGATAAGTAGCTGTTGGTCTCCTGAAAAGTGGTATTGTAAAGTGGATTAAAGTTAATGTACAGTAAATAATGATATGTTTTCAAGCAGCCCTACCCATTTCCCTGCATGCTGGGAAAAGTTAAGCTAAGTTAATTTAACAACTAAACTTGAATACAATATTTTGAAAAACAGCTTAACACAAATTAAAGTCTCTAGAAATCAATTTCATTTATATATATATATATATACACACACAGTGGGGAGAACAAGTATTTGATACACTGCCGATTTTGCAGGTTTTCCTACTTACAAAGCATGTAGAGGTCTGTAATTTTTTATCATAGGTACACTTCAACTGTGAGAGGCGGAATCTAAAACAAAAATCCAGAAAATCACATTGTATGATTTTTAAGTAATAATTAGTATTTTATTGCATGACATAAGTATTTGATCACCTACCAACCAGTAAGACTTCCGTCTCTCACAGACCTGTTAGTTTTCTTTACGAAGCCTTCCTGTTCTCCACTCATTACTTGTATTAACTGCACCTGTTTGAACTCGTTACCTGTATAAAAGACACCTGTCCACACACTCAATCAGGTGTCCTGTCCAGACTCCAACCTCTCCACAATAGCCAAGACCAGATAGCTGTGTAAGGACATCTGGGATAAAATTGTAGACCTGCACAAGGCTGGGATGGGCTACAGGACAATAGGCAAGCAGCTTGGTGAGAAGGCAACAGCTGTCGGCGCAATTATTAGAAAATGGAAGAAGTTCAAGATGATGGTCAATCACCCTCGGTCTGGGGCTCCATGCAAGGTCTCACCTCGTGGGGCATCAATGATCATGAGGAAGGTGAGGGATCAGCCCAAAACTACACGGCAGGACCTGGTCAATGACCTGACGAGAGCTGGGACCACAGTCTCAAAGAAACCATTAGTAACACACTACGCCGTCATGGATTAAAATCCTGCAGCGCACGCAGTCGGCAGTGTATCAAATACTTGTTCTCCCCACAGTATATATATATATATATATTTATATAAATATTTATTTATTTATTACTTTTAGCCCTTTTTTGTGATATCCAATTGGTAGTTACAGTCTTGTCCCATCGTTGCAACTCCCGTACGGACACGGGAGAGGCGAATGTCAACAGCCATGCGTCCTCCGAAACTCGACCCTGCCAAGACACACTGCTTCTTGACACACTGCTTGCTTAACCTGGAAGCCAGCTGCACCAATGTGTTGGAGGAATCACTGTACAACTGGCGACCGAAGTCAGCGTGCATGCGCCCGGCCCGCCACAAGAAGTCGCTAGAGTGCGAAGGACATCCGGCCAGCCAAAACCCTCCCCTAACCCAGATGACACTCGGCCAATTGTGTAGCCTCCTCATGGGTCTGCCAGTCGCGGCCGGCTGCAACACAGCCTGGGATCAAACTGTAGTGATCAGACTGCAGTGACGCCTCAAGCACTGTAATACAGTGCCTTACACCGCTGCATCAGTCGGGAGGCAACAGTGTAAATTCTACTGCACAATCACATTTGGCCTTTTGACAAGTTATTGTCTTATTAAGTTTGTACAGCAAAGTGTGATTTTAACTCTGGAAATAAATCTGCATGTCAACTACTACCAGTTCTGTTATGAGAATTATGTTCATAACCCAATTCAATTATACTACTCAGTCTACGACCTAGAATTTGTAAGATACTGGTCGAATGAAAACAGATGGAGGCCCAGATAAAATAGTCAAAAATGTTTATTCACGAGAGCGCTGGTTAGTTGGACAAAACCATTCATTTTATACTGGCTTCTTACGCACATACTTTCACACCAAACATTAGGTATCCTACGCACATACATACACACACAACAGTAGGTTATCCTACGCACATACTGTCCCACTACCCAGCCGACAAAGATTAGGGAGACCTTGGGACCTTGAGACGTACTCCCTGTCCTTGACCAAATCTCTAATCTCTAATCTCTCAGGTCGGCACCGAATTTGCTCAGACAGTCTGTGTTTAAAATACCATAAAGGCATATTGTACAGATATATGGGTTTTACTCCTTATTCTGACTAAAACTACACACATCATGCCTAAAACTACACACATCATTTATTATAATTTTATACTGACTAACATTTTATACAATTATATGGCTTCAGGGTGGAATATTCTAGTCATTCATTTAAACCTATAAATTCCATCAACAAGTTCCAAAAGCCAGAAGCCTAAAAGGATAGTTTAGTGAAATACATTTTTTTGTTCCAGAAGCCTAAAGGGATAGTTTAGTGAAATACATGTTTTGTTCCAAAAGCCTAAAGGGATAGTTTAGTGAAATACATTTTTTGTTCCAAAAGCCTAAAGGGATAGTTTAGTGAAATACATTTTTTGTTCCAGAAGCCTAAAGGGATAGTTTGTGAAATACATTTTTTGTTCCAGAAGCCTAAAGGGATAGTTTAGTGAAATACATGTTTTGTTCCAGAAGCCTAAAGGGATAGTTTAGTGAAATACATTTTTTGTTCCAAACCTAAAGGGATAGTTTAGTGAAATACATTTTTTGTTCCAAAAGCCTAAAGGGATAGTTTAGTGAAATACATGTTTTGATAGTTGTTTCCTTGCCCTGAAAGCAATATGTGGATTTGAAGTCTGACTACAATCCACAATTTGGTTTCATTCAACTAGCCAATGCAAACAAATAGCAGTTAGCACTACTTTCAAGTCAGCCTCTCATGTTTACCAAAATGTCATGCCAAAATCGTTGCAAAATAATTTAAAAACAAGTCATTGAGTTAAAATCAATTTAGGAGATAATTTGGACATGGAATTTTAAAATTGGCGTAAATGTACTTGTATTGGTTTTTGGTCCCAAAATGCTTATAAGCATTTATTGGAATTGGCTAGTTAATCACAATGAGTGTGGATTGCAGTCACCCCTTGTCCATAGACTTCTTTTAAAACGAGGAAACAAATATCTATATATGTAATTTGCTGAAGTAACTATTTTAATAATATCTACAATTATCTCAAAATGCACTCCTTTTTAAAACCTTAGCAAATATACAGTGCAATTGGAAAGTATTCAGACCCCTTGACTTTTTCCATATTTTGTTACGTTACAGCTTTATTCTAAAATGGATGAAATCATTCCCCCCCCCTAATCAACATACAATACCCCATAATGACAAACCAAAAACAGGTTTTTAGAAAGGTTTGCAAATTAAAAAAAATGAAATATCACATTTACATAAGTATTTATAGTATCACATTTACATTTACAATATCACATTTACATAAGTATTCAGACCCTTTACTCAGTACTTTGTTGAAGCACCTTTGGCAGTGATTACAGCCTCAAGTCTTTTTGTGTATGGTGCTACAAGCTTGGCACACCTGTATTTGTGGAGTTTCTCCCATTCTTCTCCTGCAGATCCTTTCAAGCTCTGTCAGGTTGGATGGGGACCGTCACTGCACAGCTATTTTCATATCTCTCCAAAGATGTTTGATTGGGTTCAAGTCCTGGCTCTGGCTGGGCCACTCAAGGACATTCAGAGACTTGTCCAGAAGCCATTCCTACGCTGTCTTGGCTGTGTTCTTAGGGTCGTTGTTCTGTTGGAAGGTGAACCCATCGCCCCAGTCTGAGGTCCTGAGCGCTCTGGAGAAGGTTTTCATCAAGGATCACTCTATACTTTGCTCCATTAATCTTTCCATCGATCTGGACTAGTCTCAGAGTCCCTGCCACTGAAAGACATCCCCACAGCATGATGCTACCACCACCATGCTTCACCGTAGGGATGGTGCCAGGTTTCCTCCAGAAGTGACGCTTGGCAGTCAGGCCAAAGAGTCCAATCTTGGTTTCATCATCACCATAGAATCTTGTTTCTCATGGTCGGAGAGTCCTTTATGTGCCTTTTGGCAAACTCCAAGTGGACTGTCATGTGCTGTTTACTGGGAGTGGCTTGCGTGTTGCCACTCTACCATATAAAGGCCTGATTGGTACAGTGCTGCAGAGATGGTTGTCCTTCTGGGACCGAGAGACTGAAAAACAGCTTCTATCTCAAGGCCATCAGACTGTTAAACAGCCACCACTAACATTGAGTGGCTGCTGCCAACACACTGACTCAACTCCAGCCACTTTAATAATGGGAATTGATGGGAAATGATGTATCACTAGCCACTTTAAACAATGCTACCTAATATAATGTTTACATACCCTACACTATTCATCTCATATGTATATGTATATACTGTACTCTATATCATCTACTGCATCTTTATGTAATACATGTATCACTAGCCACTTTAACTATGCCACTTTGTTTACATACTCATCTCATATGTATATACTGCACTCAATACCATCTACTGTATCTTGCCTATGCCGCTCTGTACCATCACTCTTTCATATATCTTTATGTACATATTCTTTATCCCTTACACTTGTGTCTATAAAGTACTAGTTTTTGAATTGTTAGCTAGATTACTTGTTGGTTATTACTGCATTGTCGGAACTAGAAGCACAAGCATTTCGCTACACTCGCATTAACATCTGCTAACCATGTGTATGTGACAAATAAAATTTGATTTGATTTGAGGTACTCCCATCTCAACAGAGGAACTCTGGAGCTCTGTCAGAGTGACCATCGGGTTCTTGGTCACCTCCCTGACCAAGGCCCTTCTCCCCCGATTGCTCAGTTTTGCCAGGTAGCCAGCTCTAGGAAGAGTCTTGGTGGTTCTAAACTTCTACCATTTAAGAATGATGGAGGTTATTGGGGACCATCATTGCTGCAGAAATTGTTTGATACCCTTCCCCAGATCTTTGCCTCGACACAATCCGACACAATTTTACTCTGACATGCACTGTCAACTGTGGAACCTTATATAGACAGGTGTGTGCCTTTCCAAATCATCTCCACATTAATTGAATATCACAGGTGGACTCCAATCAAGTTGTAGAAACCTAAAGGATGATAAATGGAAACAGGATGCACATGAGCTCAATTATAACCATTTTTCTGTATCATAATTGATTACAATTGCACTAAGTAACCTCAAACTTTGCCCCTTTCTGGGCATTATACTCAAACTACAAAAACATAAAACATGTTTATACTGAAGTCCAGACTCGTTTTGCCATGAAGTCCATAAACCAGTCCCTGTGCAGAAATAATACTGTACAGGTGGTCAATCAGCAAAAAAAAGTGCAGTTTGTGATCTGTGTTCATCACAAGACATGGTCGAGACCCACATTGGCATTTGACGTGAGATTTCTTGATGGTTTCAAATCAAATCAAAATTTATTTGTCACATACACATGGTTAGCAGATGTTAACGCGAGTGTAGCGAAATGCTTGTGCTTCTAGTTCCGACAATGCAGTAGTAACCAACGAGTAATCTAACCTAACATTTCCAAACTACTACCTTATACACACAAGTGTAAAGGGATGAAGAATATGTACATAAAGATATATGAATGAGTGATGGTACAGAACGGCATAGGCAAGATGCAGTAGATGGTATCGAGTACAGTATATACATATGAGATGAGTAATGTAGGGTATGTAAACATAAAAGTGGCATAGTTTAAAGTGGCAAGTGATACATGTATTACATAAAGATGGCAAGATGCAGTAGATGGTATAGAGTACAGTATATACATATGAGATGAGTAATGTAGAGTATGTAAACATTAAATAAGTGGCATTGTTTAAAGTGGCTTGTGATACATTTTTTATATCAATTTCCATTATTAAAGTGGCTGGAGTGAGTCAGTATGTTGGCAGCAGCCACTCGTTGTT
>NW_022265110.1:0-18300 GCF_002021735.2 Oncorhynchus kisutch | reverse complement strand
CCTACTACCATTATCATATTAGAGCCATAATGGACACTAGGAATCCACAACAAAACTACCACGATCAGGTAATTAGAGCCATAAGGACCCCAGGAATCTACCACCCCACTACCACTATCAGATTAGAGCAATAAGGGACAATGGAATCTACCAACCCCATACCACTATGAGATTAGAGCATAAGGGACACTAGGAATCTGCCACCCTACTACCATTATCATATTAGAGCCATAAGGGAAACTATACATCCACCACCCTTCTACCATTATCATATTAGAGCCATAAGGGACCCTAGACATCCACCACCCCTACTACCATTATCATATTAGAGCCATAAGGGACACTAGACATCCACAACCCTTCTCCATATCATATTAGAGCCATAAGGGACACTAGGAATTGCCACCCCCACTACCACTATCAGATTAGAGCCATAAGGGACACTTGGAATCTACCAACCCACTACCCTATCAGATTAGAGCCATAAGGGACACTAGGAATCTGCCACCCCCCTCTACCACTATCAGATTAGAGCCATAAGGGACACTAGGAATCTACCACCCCAACTACCACTAGAGATTAGAGCCATAAGGGACACTAGACATCACACCCCTACTACCATTATCATATTAGAGCCATAAGGGACACTAGACATCACCACCCTACTACCATTATCATATTAGAGCCATAATGGACATTAGGAATCCACCACCCAACTACCACTATCAGGTAAGAGCCATAAGGGACATAGGAATCTACCACCCCACTACCACTATCAGATTAGAGCCATAAGGGACACTAGGAATCTACACCCCCCACTACCACTATCAGATTAGAGCCATAAGGGACACTAGGAATCTACCACCCCATTCTACCACTATCAGATTAGAGCCATAAGGGACACTAGGAATCTGCCCCCCCACTACCACTATCAGATTAGAGCCATAAGGGACACTAGGAATCTACACCCCACTACCACTATCAGATTAGAGCCATAAGGGACACTAGGAATCTACCAACCCTACTACCATTATCATATTAGAGCCATAAGGGGACACTAGGACATCCACCACCCTACTACCATTATCATATTAGAGCCATAAGGGACACTAGACATCCACCACCCTACTACCATATTATATTAGAGCCATAAGGGACACTAAACATCCACAACCTACTACCATATCATATTAGAGCCATAATGGACACTAGGTATCCACAACAAAAACTACCACGATCAGGTTAGAGCCATAAGGGACCACAGGAATCTACCACCCCACTACCACTATCAGATTAGAGCCATAAGGGACACTTGGAATCTACCAACCCACTACCACTATGAGATTAGAGCCATAAGGGACACTAGGAATCTGCCACCCTACTACCATTATCATATTAGAGCCGTAAGGGACACTATACATCCACCACCCTTCTACCATTATCATATTAGAGCCATAAGGGACCCTAGACATCCACCACCCTACTACCATTATCATATTAGAGCCATAAGGGACACTAGGACATCCACCACCCTTCTACCATTATCATATTAGAGCCATAAGGGACACTAGGACATCCACCACCCTACTACCATTATCATATTAGAGCCATAAGGGACATTAGGAATCTACACAACCCCACTACCACTATCAGATTAGAGCCATAAGGGACCATAGGAATCTACCACCCCTACCACTATCAGATTAGAGCCATAAGGGACACTAGGAATCTACCACCCCACTACCACTATCAGATTAGAGCCATAAGGGACACTAGGAATCTCCACCACCATCTACCACTATCAGATTAGAGCCATAAGGGACACTAGGAATCTGCCACCCCCCACTACCACTATCAGATTAGAGCCATAAGGGACACTTGGAATCTACCACCCACTACCACTATGAGATTAGAGCCATAAGGGACACTAGGAATCTTCCACCTACTACCATTATCATATTAGAGCCATAAGGGACACTATACATCCCCCACCCTTCTACCATTATCATATTAGAGCCATAAGGGACCCTAGACATCCACCACCCTACTACCATTATCATATTAGAGCCATAAGGGACACTAGACATCCACCACCTACTACCATTATCATATTAGAGCCATAAGGGACACTAAACATCCACGAACCTACTACCATTATCATATTAGAGCCATAATGGAAATTAGGAATCCACAACAAAACTACCACAATCAGGTAAGAGCCATAAGGGACCATAGGAATCTACCACCCCACTACCACTATCAGATTAGAGCCATAAGGACACTAGGAATCTACCCCCCACTACCACTATCAGATTAGAGCCATAAGGGACACTAGGAATCTGCCCCACCCCTTACCACTATCAGATTAGAGCCATAAGGACACTAGGAAACTGTCACCCCCCCACTACCACTATCAGATTAGAGCCATAAGGGACACTTGGAATCTACCACCCCACTACCACTATCAGATTAGAGCCATAAGGGACACTAGGAATCTGCCACCCTACTACCATTATCATATTAGAGCCATAAGGGACACTAGACATCACCACCCTTCTACCATTATCATATTAGAGCCATAAGGGACACTAGACATCCACCACCCTACTACCATTATCATATTAGAGCCATAAGGGACACTAGACATCCACCACCCTACTACCATTATCATATTAGAGCCATAAGGGACACTGGAATCTCCCACCCCCCACTACCACTATCAGATTAGAGCCATAAGGGACACTAGGAATCTGCCACCCCCCTCTACCACTATCAGATTAGAGCCATAAGGGACACTAGGAATCTACCACCCCACTACCATTATCATATTAGAGCCATAAGGGACACTAGACATCCACCACCCTACTACCATTATCATATTAGAGCCATAAGGGACATAGGAATCCACAACCCTACTACCCTATAATTAGAGCCATAAGGGACACTAGGAATCTACCAACCCACTACCACTATCAGATTAGAGCCATAAGGGACACTAGGAATCTACACCCCACTACCACTATCAGATTAGAGCCATAAGGGACACTAGGAATCTGCAACCCCACTACCACTATCAGATTAGAGCCATAAGGGACACTAGGAATCTGCCACCCCCACTACCACTATCAGATTAGAGCCATAAGGGACACTTGGAATCTACCACCCACTACCACTATCATATTAGAGCCATAAGGGACATAGGATCTTCCACCCTACTACCATTATCATATTAGAGCCATAAGGGACACTGATAATCCACCACCCTACTACCACTATCATATTAGAGCCATAAGGGACACTAGACATCCACCACCCTACTACATATCATATTAGAGCCATAAGGGACACTAAAATCCACAACCCACTACCACTATCAGATTAGAGCCATAATAAGGACACTAGGAATCCACAACAACACTACCACTATCAGATTAGAGCCATAAGGGACACTAGGAATCTACCACCCCATACCACTATCAGATTAGAGCCATAAGGGACACTAGAATCTACCACCCCCACTACACCACTATCAGATTAGAGCCATAAGGGACACTAGGAATCTGCACCACCCTCTACCACTATCAGATTAGAGCCATAAGGGACACTAGAAAATGCCACCCCCACTACCACTATCAGATTAGAGCCATAAGGGACACTTGGAATCTACCACCCCACTACCACTATCAGATTAGAGCCATAAGGGACACTAGGAATCTGCCACCCTACTACCATATCATATTAGAGCCATAAGGGACACTATACATACATCACCCTTCTACCATTATCATATTAGAGCCATAGGGACCTAGACATCCACCACCCTACTACCATTATCATATTAGAGCCATAAGGGACACTAGGACATCCACCACCCTACTACCATTATCATATTAGAGCCATAATGGACATTAGGTATCCACAACAAAAACTACCACGATCAGGTAAGAGCCATAAGAGACCACAGGAATCTACCACCCCACTACCACTATCAGATTAGAGCCATAAGGGACACTTGGAATCTACCAACCCACTACCACTATGAGATTAGAGCCATAAGGGACACTAGGAATCTGCCACCCCTACTACCATTATCATATTAGAGCCAGTAAGGGACACTATACATCCACCACCCTTCTACCATATCATATTAGAGCCATAAGGGACCCTAGACATCCACCACCCTACTACCATTATCATATTAGAGCCATAAGGGACACTAGACATCCACACCCTCCTACCATTATCATATTAGAGCCATAAGGGGCACTCGGAATCTGCCACCCCACTACCACTATCAGATAAGAGCCATAAGGGACACTTGGAATCTACCACCCCATACCACTATCAGATTAGAGCCATAAGGGACACTAGGAACTGCCACCACCCTCTACCATATCATATTAGAGCCATAAGGGACACTAGAAATCCACACCACTACCCATTATCATATTAGAGCCATAAGGGACATTAGGAATCCACAACAAACTACCACGATCAGGTTAGAGCCATAAGGGACCATAGGAATCCCCACCCACTACCACTATCAGATTAGAGCCATAAGGGACACTAGGAATCTACCACCCACTACCACTATCAGATTAGAGCCATAAGGGACACTAGGAATCTACCACCCCACTACCACTATCAGATTAGAGCCATAAGGGACACTAGGAATCTGCCACCCCCCACTACCACTATCAGATTAGAGCCATAAGGGACACTAGACATCCACCACCCTTCTACCATTATCATATTAGAGCCATAAGGGACACTAGACATCCACCACCCTACTACCATTATCATATTAGAGCCATAAGGGACACTAGACATCCACCACCCTTCTACCATTATCAGATTAGAGCCATAAGGGACACTAGGAATCCACCCCCCACTACCACTATCAGATTAGAGCCATAAGGGACACTAGGAATCTACCACCCCACTACCACTATCAGATTAGAGCCATAAGGGACACTAGGAATCTCCACCCTACTACCATTATCATATTAGAGCCATAAGGGACACTATACATCCACCACCCTTCTACCATTATCATATTAGAGCCATAAGGGACACTAGACATCACCACCCTACTACCATTATCATTAGAGCCATAAGGGACACTAGACATCCACCACCCTACTACCATTATCATATTAGAGCCATAAGGGACACTAAACATCCACACCTACTACCACTATCATATTAGAGCCATAATGGACATTAGGAATCCACAACCCCACTACCACTATCAGATTAGAGCCATAAGGGACCACAGGAATCTACCACCCCACTACCACTATCAGATTAGAGCCATAAGGGACACTAGGAATCTACCACCCACTACCACTATCAGATTAGAGCCATAAGGGACACTAGGAATCTGCCACCCTACTACCATTATCATATTAGAGCCATAAGGGACACTAGACATCCACCACCCTACTACCATTATCATATTAGAGCCATAAGGGACACTAGGATTACACCCCACCCCTACCACTATCAGATTAGAGCCATAAGGGACACTAGGAATTCACCCCCCCTCTACCACTATCAGATTAGAGCCATAAGGGACACTTGGAATCTACCACCCCACTACCCTATGAGATATAGAGCCATAAGGGACACTAGACATCCACCACCCTACTACCATTATCATATTAGAGCCATAAGGGACACTAGAAATCCACACCCTACTACCATTATCATATTAGAGCCATAATGGGACATAGGAATCCACAACAAAACTACCACGATCAGGTAAGAGCCATAAGGGACCATAGGAATCTCCACCCACTACCACTATCAGATTAGAGCCATAAGGACACTAGGAATCTACCACCCCACTACCACTATCAGATTAGAGCCATAAGGGACACTAGGAATCTGCCACCCCCACTACCACTATCAGATTAGAGCCATAAGGGACACTAGGAATCTGCCACCCCACTACCACTATCAGATTAGAGCCATAAGGGACACTAGGAATCTGCCACCCTACTACCATTATCATATTAGAGCCATAAGGGACACTAGACATCCACCACCCTCTACCATTATCATATTAGAGCCATAAGGGACCCTAGAATCCACCACCTACTACCATTATCATATTAGAGCCATAAGGGACACTAGACATCCACCACCCTTCTACCATTATCATATTAGAGCCATAAGGGACACTAAACATCCACCACCCTACTACCATTATCATATTAGAGCCATAATGGACATTAGGAATCCACAACCAAACTACCACTATCAGGTTAGAGCCATAAGGGACCATAGGAATCTACCACCCACTACCACTATCATATTAGAGCCATAAGGGACACTAGAATCCACCACCCTACTACCATATCAATTAGAGCCATAAGGGACACTAGACATCCACCACCCTACTACCATTATCATTAGAGCCATAAGGGACATAGGAATCACCACCCCACATATACCATTATCAGATTAGAGCCATAAGGGACATAGGAATCTACCACCCACTACCACTATCAGATTAGAGCCATAAGGGACACTAGGAATCTGCCACCCCCCTATACCACTATCAGATTAGAGCCATAAGGGACACTTGGAATCTACCACCCCACTACCACTATGAGATTAGAGCCATAAGGGACACTAGACATCCACCACCCTACTACCATTATCATATTAGAGCCATAAGGGACAACTAACATCCACCACCCTACTACCATTATCATATTAGAGCCATAAGGGACACTAGGAATCCAAACCCCACTACCACTATCAGATTAGAGCCATAAGGGACCATAGGAATCTACCACCCCACTAGCACTATCAGATTTTAGCCATAAGGGACACTAGGAATCTACCACCCACTACCACTATCAGATTAGAGCCATAAGGGACACTAGGAATCTACCACCCCACTACCACTATCAGATTAGAGCCATAAGGGACACTAGGAATCTCCCACCCTAC
This sequence comes from Oncorhynchus kisutch, assembly GCF_002021735.2. Lineage (NCBI taxonomy): Eukaryota > Metazoa > Chordata > Actinopteri > Salmoniformes > Salmonidae > Oncorhynchus > Oncorhynchus kisutch. The sequence continues at coordinate 11,337 of NW_022265110.1, read as the reverse complement.
TACCACTATCATATTAGAGCCATAAGGGACACTATACATCCACCACCCTTCTACCATTATTATTAGAGCCATAAGGGACACTAGACATCCACCACCCTACTACCATTATCATATTAGAGCCATAAGGGACACTAGACATCCACCACCCTACTACCATTATCATATTAGAGCCATAAGGGACACTAAACATCCACCACCCTACTACCATTATCATATTAGAGCCATAATGGACATTAGGAATCCACAACAAAACTACCACATCAGGTAGAGCCATAAGGACCATAGGAATCTACCACCCCACTACCACTATCAGATTAGAGCCATAAGGGACACTAGGAATCTACCCCCCACTACCACTATCAGATTAGAGCCATAAGGGACACTAGGAATCTGCCACCACCCTCTACCACTATCAGATTAGAGCCATAAGGGACACTAGGAAACTGCCACCCCCCACTACCACTATCAGATTAGAGCCATAAGGGACACTTGGAATCTACCACCCCACTACCACTATCAGATTAGAGCCATAAGGGACACTAGGAATCTGCCACCCTACTACCATTATCATATTAGAGCCATAAGGGACACTATACATCCACCACCCTTCTACCATTATCATATTAGAGCCATAAGGGACCTAGACATCCACCACCCTACTACCATTATCATATTAGAGCCATAAGGGACACTAGACATCCACCACCCTACTACCATTATCATATTAGAGCCATAATGGACATTAGGAATCCACAACAAAACTACCACGATCAGGTAAGAGCCATAAGGGACACAGGAATCTACCACCCCACTACCACTATCAGATTAGAGCCATAAGGGACACTTGGAATCTACCAACCCACTACCACTATCAGATTAGAGCCATAAGGGACACTAGGAATCTCCACCCTACTACCATTATCATATTAGAGCCATAAGGGACACTATACATCCACCACCCTACTACCATTAATATTAGAGCCATAAGGGACCTAGACATCCCCACCCTACTACCATTATCATATTAGAGCCATAAGGGACACACTAGACATCCACCACCCTACTACCATTATCATATTAGAGCCATAAGGACACTAGGAATCTGCACCCCCCACTACCACTATCAGATTAGAGCCATAAGGGACACTGGAATCTACCACCCCACTACCACTATCAGATTAGAGCCATAAGGGACACTAGGAATCTGCCACCCCCTACCACTATCATATTAGAGCCATAAGGGACACTAGAAATCCACCACCCTACTACCATTATCATATTAGAGCCATAAGGGACACTAGGAATCCACAACCCCACTACCACTATCAGATTAGAGCCATAAGGGACATAGGAATCTACCACCCACTACCACTATCAGATTAGAGCATAAGGGACACTAGGAATCTACCACACCACTACCACTATCAGATTAGAGCCATAAGGGACACTAGGATCTGCCACCCCCACTACCACTATCAGATTAGAGCCATAAGGGACACTAGGAATCTGCCACCCCACTACCACTATCAGATTAGAGCCATAAGGGACACTAGACATCACCACCCTATACCATTATCATATTAGAGCCATAAGGGACTAGACATCCACACCCACTACCATTATCATATTAGAGCCATAAGGGACACTAGACATCCACCACACTACTACCATCTTAATATTAGAGCCATAAGGGACACTAGGAATCTGCCACCCCCCACTACCACTATCAGATTAGAGCCATAAGGGACACTAGGAATCTACCACCCCACTACCACTATCAGATTAGAGCCATAAGGGACACTAGGAATCACCACCTACTACCATTATCATATTAGAGCCATAAGGGACACTATACATCCACCACCCTTCTACCATTATCATTAGAGCCATAAGGGACCCTAGACATCCACCACCCTACTACCATTATTATTAGAGCCATAAGGGACACTAGACATCCACCACCCTACTACCAATTATATTAGAGCCATAAGGGACACTAAACATCCACCAACCTACTACCATTATCATATTAGAGCCATAATGGACATTAGGAATCCACAACAAAACTACCACGATCAGGTTAGAGCCATAAGGGACCACAGGAATCTACACACCCACTACCACTATCAGATTAGAGCCATAAGGGACACTTGGAATCTACCACCCACTACCACTATCAGATTAGAGCCATAAGGGACACTAGGAATCTCCCCACCCTACTACCATTATCATATTAGAGCCATAAGGGACACTAGACATCCACCACCTACTACCATATCATATTAGAGCCATAAGGGACACTAGGAATCTACCACCCCACTACCACTATCAGATTAGAGCCATAAGGGACACTAGGAATCTGCCACCCCCTCTACCACTATCAGATTAGAGCCATAAGGGACACTGGAATCTACCACCCCACTACCACTATCAGATTAGAGCCATAAGGGACACTAGACATCACCACCCTACTACCATTATCATATTAGAGCCATAAGGGACACTAGACATCCACCACCCTAATAAGGGACACTAGGAATCCACAACCAAACTACCACTATCAGTTAGAGCCATAAGGGACCATAGGAATCTACCACCCCACTACCACTATCAGATTAGAGCCATAAGGGACACTAGGAATCTACCACCCACTACCACTATCAGATTAGAGCCATAAGGGACACTAGGAATCTGCCACCCCACTACCACTATCAGATTAGAGCCATAAGGGACACTAGGAATCTGCCACCCCCCACTACCACTATCAGATTAGAGCCATAAGGGACACTAGGAATCTGCCACCCTACTACCATTATCATATTAGAGCCATAAGGGACACTATACATCCACCACCCTACTACCATTATCATATTAGAGCCATAAGGGACCCTAGACATCCACCACCTACTACCATTATCATATTAGAGCCATAAGGGACACTAGACATCCACCACCCTACTACCATTATCATATTAGAGCCATAAGGGACACTAACATCCACAACCTACTACCATTATCATATTAGAGCCATAAGGGACACTAGGAATCCACACACCCCACTACCACTATCAGTTAGAGCCATAAGGGACCATAGGAATCTACCACCCCACTACCACTATCAGATTAGAGCCATAAGGGACCCTAGAAATCCACCACCCTACTACCATTATCATATTAGAGCCATAAGGGACACTAGGACATCCACCACCCTACTACCATTATCATATTAGAGCCATAAGGGACACTAGGAATCTACCACCCCACTACCACTATCAGATTAGAGCCATAAGGGACACTAGGAATCTACCACCCCACTACCACTATCAGATTAGAGCCATAAGGGACACGAGGAATCTGCCACCCCCCCTACCACTATCAGATTAGAGCCATAAGGGACACTTGGAATCTACCACCCCACTACCACTATCAGATTAGAGCCATAAGGGACACTAGACATCACCACCCTACTACCATTATCATATTAGAGCCATAAGGGACACTAGACATCCACCACCCTACTACTACTATCATATTAGAGCCATAAGGGACATAGGAATCCACAACCCACTACCACTATCAGATTAGAGCCATAAGGGACCATAGGAATCTACCACCCCACTAGCACTATCAGATTTTAGCCATAAGGGACACTAGTAATCTACCACCCCACTACCACTATCAGATTAGAGCCATAAGGGACACTAGGAATCTACCACCCCCACTACCACTATCAGATTAGAGCCATAAGGGACACTAGGAATCTCACCCCCCACTACCACTATCAGATTAGAGCCATAAGGGACACTAGAATCCACCACCCTACTACCATTATCATATTAGAGCCATAAGGGACACTAGGAATCTGCCACCCCCCACTACCATTATCATATTAGAGCCATAAGGGACACTAGACATCCACCACCCTACTACCATTATCATATTAGAGCCATAAGGGACACTAGACATCCACCACCCTACTACCATTATCATATAGAGCCATAAGGGACACTAGACATCCACCACCCTACTACCATTATCATATTAGAGCCATAAGGGACACTAAACATCCACCAACTACTACCATATCATTAGAGCCATAAGGACATTAGGAATCCACAACAACTACCACTATCAGATTAGAGCCATAAGGGACCATAGGAATCTACCACCCACTACCACTATCAGATTAGAGCCATAAGGGACACTAGGAATCTGCCACCCCACTACCTTATATTAGAGCCATAAGGGACACTCTATACATCCCCACTACTACCATTATCATATTAGAGCCATAAGGGACACTAGACATCCCCACCTACTACCATTATCATATTAGAGCCATAAGGGACACTAGACATCCACCACCCTCTACCATTATCATATTAGAGCCATAAGGGACACTAGGAATCTGCCACCCCCCTACCACTATCAGATTAGAGCCATAAGGGACACTAGAATCTACCACCCACTACCACTATCAGATTAGAGCCATAAGGGACACTAGGAATCTCCACCACCCTCTACCACTATCAGATTAGAGCCATAAGGGACACTAGGAATCTACCACCCCACTACCACTATCAGATTAGAGCCATAAGGGACACTAGACATCCACCACCCCTACTACCATTATCATATTAGAGCCATAAGGGACACTAGACATCCACCACCCTACTACCATTATCATATTAGAGCCATAAGGGACACTAGGAATCCACAACCCCACTACCACTATCAGGTAGAGCCATAAGGGACCATAGGAATCTACCACCCCACTACCACTATCAGATTAGAGCCATAAGGGACACTAGGAATCTACCACCCCACTACCACTATCAGATTAGAGCCATAAGGGACACTAGGAACTGCCACACCCTACTACCATATCATATTAGAGCCATAAGGGACACTAGACATCCACCACCCTTCTACCATTATCATATTAGAGCCATAAGGGACACTAGAACATCCACCACCCTACTACCATTATCATATTAGAGCCATAAGGGACACTAGACATCCACCACCCTACTACCATTATCATATTAGAGCCATAATGGACATTAGGAATCCACAACAAAACTACCACGATCAGGTAAGAGCCATAAGGGACCATAGGAATCTACCACCCCACTACCACTATCAGATTAGAGCCATAAGGGACACTAGGAATCTACCACCCCACTACCACTATCAGATTAGAGCCATAAGGGACACTAGGAATCTGCCCCCCCCTCTACCACTATCAGATTAGAGCCATAAGGGACACTAGACATCCACCACCCTACTACCATTATCATATTAGAGCCATAAGGGACACTAGACATCCACCACCCTACTACCATTATCATATTAGAGCCATAATGGACATTAGGAATCCACAACAAAACTACCACGATCAGGTAAGAGCCATAAGGGACCATAGGAATCTACCACCCCACTACCACTATCAGATTAGAGCCATAAGGGACACTAGGAATCTACCACCCACTACCACTATCAGATTAGAGCCATAAGGGACACTAGGAATCTGCCACCCCCCTCTACCACTATCAGATTAGAGCCATAAGGGACACTTGGAATCTACCACCCCACTACCACTATGAGATTAGAGCCATAAGGGACACTAGGAATCTTCCACCCTACTACCATTATCATATTAGAGCCATAAGGGACACTATACATCCACCACCCTTCTACCATTATCATATTAGAGCCATAAGGGACCCTAGACATCCACCACCCTACTACCATTATCATATTAGAGCCATAAGGGACACTAGACATCCACCACCCCCTACTACATTTATATTAGAGCCATAAGGGACACTAAACATCCACCAACCTACTACCATTATCAGATTAGAGCCATAATGGACATTAGGTATCCACAACAAAACTACCACGATCAGGTAAGAGCCATAAGGGACCACAGGAATCTACACCCCACTACCACTATCAGATTAGAGCCATAAGGGACACTTGGAATCTACCAACCCACTACCACTATGAGATTAGAGCCATAAGGGACACTAGGAATCTGCCACCCTACTACCATTATCATATTAGAGCCATAAGGGACACTATACATCCACCACCCTTCTACATTATCATATTAGAGCCATAAGGGACCCTAGACATCCACCACCTACTACCACTATCAGATTAGAGCCATAAGGGACACTAGGAATCTACCCACCCCACTACCACTATCAGATTAGAGCCATAAGGGACACTAGGAATCTGCCACCCCCATCTACCACTATCAGATTAGAGCCATAAGGGACACTTGGAATCTACCACCCCACTACCACTATCAGATTAGAGCCATAAGGGACACTAGACATCACCACCCTACTACCATATCATATTAGAGCCATAAGGGACACTAGAAATCCACCACCCTACTACCATTATCATATTAGAGCCATAAGGGACATTAGGAATCCACAACAAAACTACCACGATCAGGTAAGAGCCATAAGGGACCATAGGAATCTACCATCCCACTACCACTATCAGATTAGAGCCATAAGGGACACTAGGAATCTACACACCCCACTACCACTATAGATTAGAGCCATAAGGGACACTAGGAATCTGCCACCCTACTACCATTATCATTAGAGCCATAAGGGACACTATACATCACCACCCTTACTACCATTATCATATTAGAGCCATAAGGGACACTAGACATCCAACCCCTACTACCATTATCATATTAGAGCCATAAGGGACACTAGACATCCACCACCCTACTACCATTATCATATTAGAGCCATAAGGGACATTAGGAATCCACAACAAAACTACCATTATCAGATAAGAGCCATAAGGGACCACTAGGAATCTACCACCCCACTACCACTATCAGATTAGAGCCATAAGGGACACTAGGAATCCACCACCCCACTACCACTATCAGATTAGAGCCATAAGGGACACTAGGAATCTGCCACCCCCTCTACCACTATCATTAGAGCCATAAGGGACACTAGGAATCTACACCCCCTACTACCATTATCAGATTAGAGCCATAAGGACACTAGACATCACCACCCTACTACCATTATCATATTAGAGCCATAAGGGACACTAGGAATCCACAACAAAACTACCACGATCAGGTAAGAGCCATAAGGGACCATAGGAATCTACCACCCACTACCACTATCAGATTAGAGCCATAAGGGACACTAGGAATCTACCACCCCACTACCACTATCAGATTAGAGCCATAAGGGACACTAGGAATCTGCCACCCCATCTACCACATCAGATTAGAGCCATAAGGGACACTTGGAATCACCACCCACTACCACTATCAGATTAGAGCCATAAGGGACACTAGGATCTTCCACCACCACTACCATTATCATATTAGAGCCAAGGGACACTAGATCATCCACACCCTACCATTATCATATTAGAGCCATAAGGGACACTAGGAATCCACCAACTACTACCATTATAATATTAGAGCCACAAGGGACACTAGGAATCGACCACCCTACTACCATTATCAGATTAGAGCCATAAGGGACACTAGGAATCTACCACCCCACTACCACTATCAGATTAGAGCCATAAGGGACACTTGGAATCTACCAACCCACTACCACTATCAGATTAGAGCCATAAGGGACACTAGGAATCTGCCACCCTACTACCATTATCATATTAGAGCCATAAGGGACCCTAGACATCCACCACCCTACTACCACTATCAGATTAGAGCCATAACGGACACTAGGAATCTACCACCCCACCACTATCAGATTAGAGCCATAAGGGACACTAGGAATCTGCACCCCCCTACCACTATCAGATTAGAGCCATAAGGGACACTAGGAATCTACCACCCACTACCACTATCAGATTAGAGCCATAAGGGACACTAGACATCCACCACCCACTACCATTATCATATTAGAGCCATAAGGGACACTAGACATCCACCACCCTACTACCATTATCATATTAGAGCCATAAGGACATTAGGAATCCACAACCAAAACTACCACGATCAGGTAAGAGCCATAAGGGACCATAGGAATCTACCAACCCACTACCACTATCAGATTAGAGCCATAAGGGACACTAGGAATCTACCACCCCACTACCACTATCAGATTAGAGCCATAAGGGACACTAGGAATCTGCCACCCCCACTACCACTATCAGATTAGAGCCATAAGGGACACTAGGAATCTGCCACCCCCCACTACCACTATCAGATTAGAGCCATAAGGGACACTAGGATCTACCACCCCACTACCACTATCAGATTAGAGCCATAAGGGACACTAGGATCTACCACACCTACTACCATTATCATATTAGAGCCATAAGGGACACTAACATCACCACCCTTCTACCATTATCATATTAGAGCCATAAGGGACCCTAGACATCCACCACCCTACTACCATATCATATTAGAGCCATAAGGGACACTAGACATCCACCACCCTACTACCATTATCATATTAGAGCCATAAGGGACACTGAACATCCACCACCCGACTACCATTATCATATTAGAGCCATAATGGACATTAGGAATCCCCACAAACTACCACGATCAGGTAAGAGCCATAAGAGACCACAGGAATCTACCACCCCACTACCACTATCAGATTAGAGCCATAAGGGACACTTGGAATCTACCAACCCACTACCACTATCAGATTAGAGCCATAAGGGACACTAGGAATCTGCCACCCTACTACCATTATCAGATTAGAGCCATAAGGGACACTAGAATCCACCACCCTACTACCATTATCATATTAGAGCCATAAGGGACACTAGACATCCACCACCCCTACTACCATTATCATATTAGAGCCATAAGGGACACTAGGAATCCACCACCCTACTACCATATCATATTAGAGCCTAAGGGACACTAGGAATCTGCCACCCCCCATACCACTATCAGATTAGAGCCATAAGGGACACTTGGAATCTACCACCCCCACTACCACTATCAGATTAGAGCCATAAGGGACACTAGGAATCTGCCACCCCCCACTACCACTATCAGATTAGAGCCATAAGGGACACTAGGAATCTACCACCCCACTACCACTATCAGATTAGAGCCATAAGGGACACTAGAATCCACCACCCTACTACCATTATCATATTAGAGCCATAAGGGACACTAGACATCCACCACCCCCTACTACCATATCATATTAGAGCCATAATGGACATTAGGATCCACAACAAAACTACCACGATCAGATAAGAGCCATAAGGGACCATAGGAATCTACCACCCCACTACCACTATCAATTAGAGCCATAAGGGACACTAGGAATCTACCACCCACTACCACTATCAGATTAGAGCCATAAGGGACACTAGGAATCTGCCACCCCCCACTACCACTATCAGATTAGAGCCATAAGGGACACTAGAATCTACCACCCCACTACCACTATCATATTAGAGCCATAAGGGACACTAGAATCCACCACCCACTACCATTATCAGATTAGAGCCATAAGGGACACTAGGAATCCACACCCTACTACCATTATCATATTAGAGCCATAAGGGACACTATAATCCACCACCCTTATACCATAATATCATATTAGAGCCATAAGGGACCCATAGACATCCACCACCCTACTACCATTATCATATTAGAGCCATAAGGGACACTAGACATCCACCACCTACTACCATTATATTAGAGCCATAAGGGACCAAACATCCACCAACTATCCATTATCATATTAGAGCCATAATGGACATTAGGTATCCACAACAAAACTACACGATCAGGTAAGAGCCATAAGGAGACCACAGGAATCTACCACCCCACTACCACTATCAGATTAGAGCCATAAGGGACACTTGGAATCTACCAACCCACTACCACTATGAGATTAGAGCCATAAGGGACACTAGGAATCTGCCACCCTACTACCTTATCATATTAGAGAGCCGTAAGGGACACTATACATCCACCACCCTTCTACCATTATCATATTAGAGCCATAAGGGACCCTAGACATCCACCACCCTACTACCATTATCATTTAGAGCCATAAGGGACACTAGACATCCACAACCCTCTACCATTATCATATTAGAGCCATAAGGGACACTAGGAACTGCCACCCCCCACTACCACTATCAGATTAGAGCCATAAGGGACACTTGGAATCTACCACCCCACTACCACTATCAGATTAGAGCCATAAGGGACACTAGGAATCTGCCACCCCACTACCATCAGATTAGAGCCATAAGGGACACTATAAATCCACCACCCTACTACCACTATCATATTAGAGCCATAAGGGACCCTAGACATCCACCACCCTACTACCATTATCAGATTAGAGCCATAAGGGACATAGGACATCCCAACCCTACTACTATCAGATTAGAGCCATAAGGGACACTAGGAATCTACCCCCCCCTATACCACTATCAGATTAGAGCCATAAGGGACACTAGGAATCTGCCACCTACTACCATTATCAATTAGAGCCATAAGGGACACTATACATCCACCCACCTACTACCATATCATATTAGAGCCATAAGGGACCTAGAATCCACCACCTACTACCATTATCATATTAGAGCCATAAGGGACTAGAATCCACCACCTACTACCATTATCATATTAGAGCCATAAGGGACACTAGACATCCACCACCCTACTACCAATTATATTAGAGCCATAAGGGACACTAAACATCCACCAACCTACTACCATTATCATATTAGAGCCATAATGGACATAGGTATCCACAACAAAAATAACCGATCAGGTAAGAGCCATAAGGGACACAGGAATCTACCACCCCACTACCACTATCATATTAGAGCCATAAGGGACACTGGAATCTACCAACCCACTACCACTATGAGATTAGAGCCATAAGGGACACTAGGAATCTGCCCACCCTACTACAATTATCATATTAGAGCCGTAAGGGACACTATACATCCACCACCCTTCTACCATTATCATATTAGAGCCATAAGGGACCCTAGAAATCCACCACCTACTACCACTATCAGATTAGAGCCATAAGGGACACTAGGAATCTACCACCCCACTACCACTATCAGTTAGAGCCATAAGGGACACTAGGAATCTGCCACCCCCCGCTACCACTATCAGATTAGAGCCAAGGGACACTAGGAATCTACCACCCTACTACCATTATCATATTAGAGCCATAAGGGACACTAGACATCCACCACCTACTACCATTATCATATTAGAGCCATAAGGGACACTAGACTCCACCCACCTTACTACCATTATCATATTAGAGCCATAATGGACATTAGGAA
>NW_022265109.1:35790-49785 GCF_002021735.2 Oncorhynchus kisutch | reverse complement strand
CCAAGAACACAGTGGCCTCCATCATTCTTAAATGGAAGAAGTTTGGAACCACCAAGACTCTTCCTAGAGGTGGCCGCCCGACCAAACTGAGCAATTGGGAGAGAAGGGCCTTGGTCAGGAAGGTGACCAAGAACTCGATGGTCACTCTCCAGAGTTCCTCTGTGGGGATGGGAGAACATTCCTGAAGGACAACCATCTCTGCAGAACTCCACCAATCAGGTGTTTATGGTAGAGTGGCCAGGTGGAAGCCACTCCTCAGTAAAAGGCACATGACAGCCCATTGAGTTTGCCAAAAGGCACCTAAAGACTCTCAGACCATGAGCAACAAGATGGTCTCTGGTCTGATGAAACCAAGATTGAACTCTTTGGCCTGAATGTCAAGCGCCCCTACTGTGAAGCATGGCGGTGGCAGCATCATGCTGTGGGGATGTTCTGTGCAGTGACACACCCCCACCCAACTTGACAGAACTTGAGAGGATCTGCAGAGAAGAACGGGAGAAACTCCCCTAATACAGGTGTGCCAAGGTTGTAGCTTCATACCCAAGAAGGCTGTAATCGCTGCCAAAGGCGCTTCAAAAAAGTACTGAATACTTATGTAAATGTCATATTTCAGTTGATTTAATACATTGGCAAACATCACCAAAAACCTGTTTTTGCTTTGTCATTATTGGGTATTGTGTGTAGATTTGTCTTTTTTGGGGGGGGGGGGGGGGGGGGGGGGGGCAATTTAATCAATTTTAGAATGAGGCTGTAACTTAACAAAATATGAAAAAAGGCAAGGGGTCTGAATACTTTCCTCAGTTGTATTAACATCTCCTAGATTTAGGACAGACACTTCAAAACCTTGTTTCATATTTATTTTCTGACCGACCACTTTGCCGAGTGCTGAAGTGCGGAAAAATATTTGACCCACGGTTGCAACACTTACTACCGAGTTCCAAATAGCCTCTGGAAGCAACATCAGCACAATAACTTTATCGGGAGCTTCATGAAATGAGTTTCCATGGCCGAGCAGCCGCACACAAGCCTAAGATCACCATGCACAATGCCAAGCGTCGGCTGGAGCGGTGTAAAGATCGCCGCCATTGGACTCTGGAGCAGTGGAAACACGTTCTCTGGAGTGATGAATCAAGCAATCTGGGTTTGGCGGATGCCAGGAGAACGCTACCTGCCCCAATGAATAGTGCCAATTTTGAAGTTTGGTGGAGGAGGAATAATGGTCTGGGGCTGTTCGATGAGCAGGTGACCACATTCTTAAAAATACACTACGTGACCAAAAGTAAGCAACAGTCCTTGACTCCCGAGCTATTTGAGATGATCAACTGTCTTGAACCATGGAAACAAAATAATTCAGGGACAAATGTTACATTTGCGTTCAACAAAATGGCAAGCTAACAAAATGATGACCGGTGAAATGCCACTTTGTGCAATAGCTGATACTAGAATCACATCTATCCTGATGCCTAATCACTTTACCCTGCATTCATCTACATATCTATCGGAAATACCTCCTACCCCTGGTACTCCCTTTATATAGCTCAAATTATTGTGTATTTCATTGTATTCCTTGCGTTACAAACTTATTTTCTTATCATTTCTAAACTCTGTGTCGTTGGGAAGGGCTCGTAAGTAAACATTTCACGGTAAAAATCTACACCAGTTGTATTCGGCGCATGTGACAAATAGAATTTGCTTTGAGTACATCCATGTAACGTTGCAGTTAAGTACATTAGAATACAGTACGAAGCCAGTTATAATCAGTTCATTACCTGCTGTTATGGGGCCTTCTGCTTTTCTCTGTAATACCATCATGATTGCAGTTTAACTTTGAAGCCAGCATCCGAGGTGGAGTTAAAAAAATCTTTAGTAAAAACAACCGTATCGAAAAAACGTTTTAAAAAACTAGCCAAGACTTCGGCTAGTTATAATAAAAAAAGACTTCGAGGGCAGCTTGTATCACTTGCAATTCGTGCTCGTTTAGCTAGCTCAAGGGATCCACAATAACCCCTACTAGCCAACTTCATCGGATGAAATATAGCTACATAAAATAGTTTAATATAGCTTTCCTCACTTGCTAAACTTAATATTATAGCTAGGACTCTCTACCTACACAATGTGACCTTACTCTCGTCCTAAAACCCATGGCTTTGTCAACTCGTTAGCCCTGCAGTCTGAAAAAGTTCCAGCGATGGGAGTCGTCGTTTCTCGTTTCCGTCAGCTAACGTTGTTAGCACAGCCACACACAAAAACACACGTCCGCGAGTTGAGCAAAAGCTAAATGACTCCCGCTGTCCGAAATAGTTTCGAATCTCAAAATGACAGCTTTAGCTGTCTGACCCCTCCTCGCCTTTCTCTCTCACGGTTGATTACTATATATCCAACCCCAGAGAACCATTCCCCATAAGAAACACGAAATATCGAGTGTACTATGCGGTCACTGATTAGTCAGCAATGTAACTAGTTAGCTTCTGCTTCGATCGGCCCCATGACCCGTCCTCCTTCCGGAATGCTTGTGAAGCTGTTTTCGCTTTGAGAGAGGTAATCGTCGGTTAGCTAGCTAACGTTACCTCAACTCTGGGCACACACAAAAAGCCCCAGTTCTCGTTGAATTCAGAGACGCTGGCGTCTGATTCGGGTAATATTATAATGTCCTCAGTGCGTTAACACCGTTAGAACGACTTATGTATTTTTAAACCAGTCTTGTCAGCAGCAGGAGCTAAAAAAAAAAAATTGTTGATGTGATTTGTCTGGTTTGTTGCTAAGGGCGTCTTCGCCGTATGTTTCGAGTAGCGTCATTAAACAGGTGGTAGAAGGCTAGAGTGACGCGGGGTTACAGCGGCGCCATCTTGGCTCAAAGTAACACGGTCCCCCCCATCGTCCCATTGTTGTTACTATCAGGTGGTGTCTACATGGATATGGTGGCCATCCGTGTTCCTAGGTACATGAAGCAAGAAGACGGATAACGTACACTTTAGTGATGGGGGAACCGAGGCTTTTCTGAAGGCTTCCGAGGTTTCACCAAATTGTGTCGGGAAAACGGTTCATTTTACTCGCAGCTTCATTAGCGGTTCACAATACACATTAGTGACATCTGCTGGTCAGCAATAAGTGATTGTAAGATTAATGTTTTCCCCCCGTAATTTTCATCAAAACTCTGTGGCGCAGCGGTGAACTGTTGATTTAATAGTCCATAATTAGTTGGAATACCAGGCTCGAATTCTATATCGTGCTGCCCTTTTTGCCTTCAAGTTGACTATTCTTTAAAGACGAATTATTTGAACAACAATGCAGAACGGGTGCTTTCCAGTGGCGATCTGTTATTCAGGGTAGGTGATATGAACCCCACCTTTTGCAAAAATAAATAAAATATTAATACGTGTCACATATCAGTTTGCAAACGATGTAAAAACAAATATATATTGAGTTAATAAAGCTGCATACAAAACACAGTCTCTTTTTTGTTTTCTGTGATGGTGAGGCAAGCCAGCAGAAAATACAGAGCTTTGCGCCGTGATTGGCTCAGTGTTCTGTCACTCATGGGGACACTACATCACAGCTAAGTCTAAGGTTAGACCTTGAAAATTCTAGTCCCTTGGGTGCTGCCATAGAGTTACAATAGAAGTGCCCATCCAAGAAGGCTCAATGTCATTGGCCACAGATACAATGACTTCAAATCACGTGATATCTACAGTAGCTTTGATTGGACAGACTATGTCAACATCATACTTTCAAAATCTTATCTAGTAGTCATCATCAGGAATCAAGTCGACAACCTACTGGCTAATCCTTTTTAATCCTTGTCATATGAAGAGAAATAAGGAAGATAAATTATAGATAAAACGTATCGGTGCTCATCGGCCATTGGGCATAAACATTACACAACAAGTTGGAAATCGCAAATTCAACAATGAGTGGTTTGGAAGGAGTCAGTGACAGTGGCTAAATGCAAGCATTGCAAATCAATCACTAGCATGCTATTCAGTGGAGTGGCTGTGTGGTCCCAGATCTGGGATTAAAAGGGGCTATTTTCAAGTTTAAAATGACAAACATTCAACATTGGCCATGCTGTCAATGAACCCTGATTTATTCTGCGCCCAAAACAACTGTTAACTCGGAACTGCAAAAACATAACAACAGTGAGTTCAAGGACAACTGAGAAGTCTGGAATATTACTGTCTCTATTATATTATGACAGATCAGCTAGATCTACTGTCTCTATTATATTATGACAGACCAGCAAGATCTACTGTCTCTATTCTAAAATGACAGACCAGCTAGATCTACTCTCTCTATTATATTATGACAGACCAGCAAGATCTACTGTCTCTATTATAATATGACAGACCAGGTAGATCTACTGTCTCTATTATAATATGACAGACCAGGTAGATCTACTGTCTCTATTATAATATGAAAGACCAGCTAGATCTACTGTCTCGATTATATTTTGACAGACCAGCTAGATCTACTGTCTCTATTAGATTATGACAGACCAGCCAGATCTACTGTCTCTATTATATTATGACAGATCAGCTAGATCTACTGTCTCTATTATATTATGACAGACCAGGTAGATCTACTGTCTCTATTATAATATGAAAGACCAGCTAGATCTACTGTCTCATATTATGACAGAACAGCTAGATCTACTGTCTCTATTATAATATGAAAGACCAGCTAGATCTACTGTCTCTATTCTATTATGACAGACCAGCTAGATGTACTGTCTCTATTCTATTATGACAGACCAGCTAGATGTACTGTCTCTATTCTATTATGACAGACCAGCTAGATCTACTGTCTCTATTATAATATGACAGAAACGCTAGATCTACTGTCTATATTATATTATGACAGACCAGGTAGATCTACTGTCTCTATTATATGATGACAGACCAGCTAGATGTCATGTCTCTATTATAAAAAGACCGACCAGCTAGATCTACTGTCTCTATTATAATATGAAAGACCAGCTAGATCTACTGTCTCATATTATGACAGACCAGCAAGATCTACTGTCTCTATTATAACATGAAAGACCAGCTAGATCTACTGTCTCTATTATTTTATGACAGATCAGCTAGATCTAATGTCTCTATCATATTATGACAGACCAGCTAGATCTACTGTCTCTATTATTTTATGACAGACCAGGTAGATCTACTGTCTCTACTATATTATGACAGACCAGCTAGATCTACTGTCTCTATTATAATTTGACAGACCAGCTAGATATACTGTCTCTATTATATTATGACAGACCAGCTAGATCTACTGTCTCTATTATAATATGACAGACCAGCTAGATCTACTGTCTCTATTATATTATGACAGACCAGCTAGATCTACTGTCTCTATTATATTATGACAGACCAGCTAGATCTACTGTCTCTATTATAATATGGAAGACCAGCTAGATCTACTGTCGCATATTATGACAGAACAGCTAGATCTACTGTCTCTATTATAATATGGAAGACCAGCTAGATCTACTGTCGCATATTATGACAGAACAGCTAGATCTACTGTCTCTATTCTATTATGACAGACCAGCTAGATGTACTGTCTCTATTATAAAAAGACAGACCAGCTAGATCTACTGTCTATATTATAAAATGACAGGGCAGCTAGATCTACTGTCTCTATTATATTATGACAGACCAGCTGGATTTACTGTCTCTATTATATTATGACAGACCAGGTAGATCTACTGTCTCTATTATATGATGACAGATCAGCTAGATGTCATGTCTCTATTATAAAAAGACAGACCAGCTAGATCTACTGTCTCTATTATAATATGAAAGACCAGCTAGATCTACTGTCTCATATTATGACAGACCAGCTAGATCTACTGTCTCTATTATTTTATGACAGACCAGCTAGATCTACTGTCTCTATTATAACATGAAAGACCAGCTAGATCTACTGTCTCTATTATTTTATGACAGACCAGCTAGATCTAGTGTCTCTATCATATTATGACAGACCAGCTAGATCTACTGTCTCTATTATAATATGATAGACTAGCTAGATCTACTGTCTCTATTATAACATGAAAGACCAGCTAGATCTACTGTCTCATATTATGACAGAACAGCTAGATCTACTGTCACCATTATAATATGATAGACCAGCTTTAGATCTACTGTCTCTATTAATTATGACAGACCAGCTAGATCTACAGTCTCTATTATATTATGACAGACCAGCTAGATATACTGTCTCTATATATTATGACAGACCAGCTAGATCTACTGTCTCCATTATAATATGATAGACCAGCTAGATCTACTGTCTCTATTATAATATGAAAGACCAGCTAGATGTACTGTCTCATATTATGAACAGACCAGCTAGATCTACTGTCTCTATTATAATATGAAGACCAGCTAGATCTAACTGTCCTCTATATTTTATGACAGACAGCTAGATCTACATCTGTCTCTATCAATTATTAATGGACAGACCATGCTAGATCTACTGTCTCTATTATAATATGAAATACAGCTAGATCTACTGTCTAAAATTTTGACAGAACAGCTAGATCTACTGTCATATATGATATATGACAGACCAGCCTAGATCTACTGTCTTCATTATAATATGATAAGACCAGCTAGATCTACTGTCCTATATTATAAAATGACAGGGGCAGCTAGATCTACTGTCCTCCTATTATAACATGAAAGACCAGCTAAGATCTACTGTCTCTATTATAACATGAAAGACCAGCTAGATCTACTCTATCTCTATTTATTTTATGAAAGACCAGGTCAGATCTACTTGCTCTAGATCTACTGTCTCTATATTATGACAGACCAGCTAGATCTACTGTCTCTATTATATTATGACAGACCAGCTAGATCTACTGTCTCTATTATATTATGACAGACCAGCTAGATCTACTGTCTCTATTATATTATGACAGACCAGCTAGATCTACTGTCTCTATTATAATATGACAGACCAGCTAGATCTACTGTCTCTAATTTTGACAGACCAGCTAGATCTACTGTCTCTATTATATTATGACAGACCAGCTAGATCTACTGTCTCTATTATTATGACAGACCAGCTAGATCTACTGTCTCTATTATAAATGACAGACCAGCTAGATCTACTGTCTCTATTATATTATGACAGACCAGCTAGATCTACTGTCTCTATTATATTATGACAGACCAGCTAGATCTACTGTCTCTATTATATTATGACAGACCAGCTAGATCTACTGTCTCTATTATATTATGACAGACCAGCTAGATCTACTGTCTATATATTATGACAGACCAGCTAGATCTACTGTCTCTATTATAATATGACAGACCAGCTAGATCTACTGTCTCTATTATATTATGACAGACCAGCTAGATCTACTGTCTCTATTATATTATGACAGACCAGCTAGATCTACTGTCTCTATTATATTATGACAGACCAGCTAGATCTACTGTCTCTATATTATGACAGACCAGCTAGATCTACTGTCTCTATTATATTATGACAGACCAGCTAGATCTACTGTCTCTATTATATTATGACAGACCAGCTAGATCTACTGTCTCTATTATATTATGACAGACCAGCTAGATCTACTGTCTCTATTATATTATGACAGACCAGCTAGATCTACTGTCTCTATTATATTATGACAGACCAGCTAGATCTACTGTCTCTATTATATTATGACAGACCAGCTAGATCTACTGTCTCTATTATATTATGACAGACCAGCTAGATCTACTGTCTCTATTATATTATGACAGACCAGCTAGATCTACTGTCTCTATTATATTATGACAGACCAGCTAGATCTACTGTCTCTATTATATTATGACAGACCAGCTAGATCTACTGTCTCTATATTATGACAGACCAGCTAGATCTACTGTCTCTATTATATTATGACAGACCAGCTAGATCTACTGTCTCTATTATATTATGACAGACCAGCTAGATCTACTGTCTCTATTATATTATGACAGACCAGCTAGATCTACTGTCTCTATTATATTATGACAGACCAGCTAGATCTACTGTCTCTATTATATTATGACAGACCAGCTAGATCTACTGTCTCTATTATAATATGACAGACCAGCTAGATCTACTGTCTCTATTATATTATGACAGACCAGCTAGATCTACTGTCTCTATTATATGACAGACCAGCTAGATCTACTGTCTCTATTATATTATGACAGACCAGCTAGATCTACTGTCTCTATTATATTATGACAGACCAGCTAGATCTACTGTCTCTATTATATTATGACAGACCAGCTAGATCTACTGTCTCTATTATATTATGACAGACCAGCTAGATCTACTGTCTCTATTATATTATGACAGACCAGCTAGATCTACTGTCTCTATTATATTATGACAGACCAGCTAGATCTACTGTCTCTATTATATTATGACAGACCAGCTAGATCTACTGTCTCTATTATAATATGACAGACCAGCTAGATCTACTGTCTCTATTATATTATGACAGACCAGCTAGATCTACTGTCTCTATATATGACAGACCAGCTAGATCTACTGTCTCTATTATAATATGACAGACCAGCTAGATCTACTGTCTCTATTATATTATGACAGACCAGCTAGATCTACTGTCTCTATTATATTATGACAGACCAGCTAGATCTACTGTCTCTATTATATTATGACAGACCAGCTAGATCTACTGTCTCTATTATATTATGACAGACCAGCTAGATCTACTGTCTCTATTATATTATGACAGACCAGCTAGATCTACTGTCTCTATATTATGACAGACCAGCTAGATCTACTGTCTCTATTATATTATGACAGACCAGCTAGATCTACTGTCTCTATTATATTATGACAGACCAGCTAGATCTACTGTCTCTATTATATTATGACAGACCAGCTAGATCTACTGTCTCTATTATATATGACAGACCAGCTAGATCTACTGTCTATATATTATGACAGACCAGCTAGATCTACTGTCTCTATTATATTATGACAGACCAGCTAGATCTACTGTCTCTATTATATTATGACAGACCAGCTAGATCTACTGTCTCTATTATATTATGACAGACCAGCTAGATCTACTGTCTCTATTATATTATGACAGACCAGCTAGATCTACTGTCTCTATTATATTATGACAGACCAGCTAGATCTACTGTCTCTATTATATTATGACAGACCAGCTAGATCTACTGTCTCTATTATATTATGACAGACCAGCTAGATCTACTGTCTCTATTATATTATGACAGACCAGCTAGATCTACTGTCTCTATTATATTATGACAGACCAGCTAGATCTACTGTCTCTAGATCTACTGTCTCTATTATATTATGACAGACCAGCTAGATCTACTGTCTCTATTATATTATGAAAGACCATCTAGATCTACTGTCTAATATTATGACAGACCAGCTAGATCTACTGTCTCTATTATAATATGACAGACCAGCTAGATCTACTGTCTATATTATAAAATGACAGACCAGCTAGATCTACTGTCTCTATTATATTATGACAGACCAGCTAGATCTACTGTCTCTATTATATTATGACAGACCAGCTAGATCTACTGTCTCTATATTATGACAGACCAGCTAGATCTACTGTCTCTATTATATTATGACAGACCAGCTAGATCTACTGTCTCTATTATTATGACAGACCAGCTAGATCTACTGTCTCTATTTATTATGACAGACCAGCTAGATCTACTGTCTCTATTATATTATGACAGACCAGCTAGATCTACTGTCTCTATTATATTATGACAGACCAGCTAGATCTACTGTCTCTATTATATATGACAGACCAGCTAGATCTACTGTCTCTATTATATTATGACAGACCAGCTAGATCTACTGTCTCTATTATATTATGACAGACCAGCTAGATCTACTGTCTCTATTATATTATGACAGACCAGCTAGATCTACTGTCTCTATATTATGACAGACCAGCTAGATCTACTGTCTCTATTATATTATGACAGACCAGCTAGATCTACTGTCTCTATTATATTATGACAGACCAGCTAGATCTACTGTCTCTATTATATTATGACAGACCAGCTAGATCTACTGTCTCTATTATATTATGACAGACCAGCTAGATCTACTGTCTCTATTATATTATGACAGACCAGCTAGATCTACTGTCTCTATTAATTATGACAGACCAGCTAGATCTACTGTCTCTATTATATTATGACAGACCAGCTAGATCTACTGTCTCTATTATATTATGACAGACCAGCTAGATCTACTGTCTCTATTATATTATGACAGACCAGCTAGATCTACTGTCTCTATATTATGACAGACCAGCTAGATCTACTGTCTCTATTATATTATGACAGACCAGCTAGATCTACTGTCTCTATTATATATGACAGACCAGCTAGATCTACTGTCTCTATTTATTATGACAGACCAGCTAGATCTACTGTCTCTATTATATTATGACAGACCAGCTAGATCTACTGTCTCTATTATATTATGACAGACCAGCTAGATCTACTGTCTCTATTATATTATGACAGACCAGCTAGATCTACTGTCTCTATTATATTATGACAGACCAGCTAGATCTACTGTCTCTATTATATTATGACAGACCAGCTAGATCTACTGTCTCTATTATATTATGACAGACCAGCTAGATCTACTGTCTCTATTATATTATGACAGACCAGCTAGATCTACTGTCTCTATTATATTATGACAGACCAGCTAGATCTACTGTCTCTATTATATTATGACAGACCAGCTAGATCTACTGTCTCTATTATTATGACAGACCAGCTAGATCTACTGTCTCTATTATATTATGACAGACCAGCTAGATCTACTGTCTCTATTATATTATGACAGACCAGCTAGATCTACTGTCTCTATTATATTATGACAGACCAGCTAGATCTACTGTCTCTATTATATTATGACAGACCAGCTAGATCTACTGTCTCTATTATATTATGACAGACCAGCTAGATCTACTGTCTCTATTATAATATGACAGACCAGCTAGATCTACTGTCTCTATTATATTATGACAGACCAGCTAGATCTACTGTCTCTATATTATGACAGACCAGCTAGATCTACTGTCTCTATTATATTATGACAGACCAGCTAGATCTACTGTCTCTATTATATTATGACAGACCAGCTAGATCTACTGTCTCTATTATATTATGACAGACCAGCTAGATCTACTGTCTCTATTATATTATGACAGACCAGCTAGATCTACTGTCTCTATTATATTATGACAGACCAGCTAGATCTACTGTCTCTATTATATTATGACAGACCAGCTAGATCTACTGTCTCTATTATATTATGACAGACCAGCTAGATCTACTGTCTCTATTAAATGACAGACCAGCTAGATCTACTGTCTCTATTATATTATGACAGACCAGCTAGATCTACTGTCTCTATATTATGACAGACCAGCTAGATCTACTGTCTCTATTATATTATGACAGACCAGCTAGATCTACTGTCTCTATTATATTATGACAGACCAGCTAGATCTACTGTCTCTATTATATTATGACAGACCAGCTAGATCTACTGTCTCTATTATATTATGACAGACCAGCTAGATCTACTGTCTCTATTATATATGACAGACCAGCTAGATCTACTGTCTCTATTATATTATGACAGACCAGCTAGATCTACTGTCTATATTATGACAGACCAGCTAGATCTACTGTCTCTATTATATTATGACAGACCAGCTAGATCTACTGTCTCTATTATATTATGACAGACCAGCTAGATCTACTGTCTCTATTATATTATGACAGACCAGCTAGATCTACTGTCTCTATTATATTATGACAGACCAGCTAGATCTACTGTCTCTAATTATGACAGACCAGCTAGATCTACTGTCTCTATTATAATATGACAGACCAGCTAGATCTACTGTCTCTATTATATTATGACAGACCAGCTAGATCTACTGTCTCTATTATATATGAGAGACAGGATCTACTGTCTCTATTATATTATGACAGACCAGCTAGATCTACTGTCTCTATTATATATGACAGACCAGCTAGATCTACTGTCTCTATTATATTATGACAGACCAGCTAGATCTACTGTCTCTATTATATTATGACAGACCAGCTAGATCTACTGTCTCTATTATATTATGACAGACCAGCTAGATCTACTGTCTCTATTATATTATGACAGACCAGCTAGATCTACTGTCTCTATATTATGACAGACCAGCTAGATCTACTGTCTCTATTATATTATGACAGACCAGCTAGATCTACTGTCTCTATTATATTATGACAGACCAGCTAGATCTACTGTCTCTATTATAAATGACAGACCAGCTAGATCTACTGTCTCTATTATATTATGACAGACCAGCTAGATCTACTGTCTCTATTATATATGACAGACCAGCTAGATCTACTGTCTCTATTATATTATGACAGACCAGCTAGATCTACTGTCTCTATTATTACAGACCAGCTAGATCTACTGTCTATATTATGACAGACCAGCTAGATCTACTGTCTCTTTTATAACAGACCAGCTAGATCTACTGTCTCTATTATATTATGACAGACCAGCTAGATCTACTGTCTCTATTATATTATGACAGACCAGCTAGATCTACTGTCTCTATTATATTATGACAGACCAGCTAGATCTACTGTCTCTATTATATTATGACAGACCAGCTAGATCTACTGTCTCTATTATATTATGACAGACCAGCTAGATCTACTGTCTCTATTATATTATGACAGACCAGCTAGATCTACTGTCTCTATTATATTATGACAGACCAGCTAGATCTACTGTCTCTATTATATTATGACAGACCAGCTAGATCTACTGTCTCTATATTATGACAGACCAGCTAGATCTACTGTCTCTATTATATTATGACAGACCAGCTAGATCTACTGTCTCTATATTTATGACAGACCAGCTAGATCTACTGTCTCTATTATATTATGACAGACCAGCTAGATCTACTGTCTCTATTATATTATGACAGACCAGCTAGATCTACTGTCTCTATTATAATGACAGACCAGCTAGATCTACTGTCTCTATTATATTATGACAGACCAGCTAGATCTACTGTCTCTATATTATGACAGACCAGCTAGATCTACTGTCTCTATTATATTATGACAGACCAGCTAGATCTACTGTCTCTATTATATTATGACAGACCAGCTAGATCTACTGTCTCTATTATATTATGACAGACCAGCTAGATCTACTGTCTCTATTATATTATGACAGACCAGCTAGATCTACTGTCTCTATATTATGACAGACCAGCTAGATCTACTGTCTCTATTATAATATGACAGACCAGCTAGATCTACTGTCTCTATTATATTATGACAGACCAGCTAGATCTACTGTCTCTATTATATTATGACAGACCAGCTAGATCTACTGTCTCTATTATATTATGACAGACCAGCTAGATCTACTGTCTCTATTATATTATGACAGACCAGCTAGATCTACTGTCTCTATTATATTATGACAGACCAGCTAGATCTACTGTCTCTATTATATTATGACAGACCAGCTAGATCTACTGTCTCTATTATATTATGACAGACCAGCTAGATCTACTGTCTCTATTATATTATGACAGACCAGCTAGATCTACTGTCTCTATTATATTATGACAGACCAGCTAGATCTACTGTCTCTATTATAATATGACAGACCAGCTAGATCTACTGTCTCTATATTATGACAGACCAGCTAGATCTACTGTCTCTATTATATTATGACAGACCAGCTAGATCTACTGTCTCTATTATATTATGACAGACCAGCTAGATCTACTGTCTCTATTATATTATGACAGACCAGCTAGATCTACTGTCTCTATTATATTATGACAGACCAGCTAGATCTACTGTCTCTATATTATGACAGACCAGCTAGATCTACTGTCTCTAA
>NW_022265109.1:0-35690 GCF_002021735.2 Oncorhynchus kisutch | reverse complement strand
TTCTACTGTCTCTATTATAATATGACAGACCAGCTAGATCTACTGTCTCTATTATAATATGACAGACCAGCAGATCTACTGTCTCTATTATATTATGACAGACAGCTAGATCTACTGTCTCTATTATAATATGACAGACCAGCTAGATCTACTGTCTCTATATAATATGACAGACCAGCTAGATATACTGTCTCTATTATATTATGACAGACCAGCTAGATCTACTGTCTCTATTATAATATGACAGACCAGCTAGATCTACTGTCTCTATTATATTATGACAGACCAGCTAGATCTACTGTCTCTATATTATATGACAGACCAGCTAGATCTACTGTCTCTATTATATTATGACAGACCAGCTAGATCTACTGTCTCTATTATATTATGACAGACCAGCTAGATCTACTGTCTCTATTATAATATGACAGACCAGCTAGATCTACTGTCTCTATAATAATATGACAGACCAGCTAGATACTGTCTCTATTATATTATGACAGACCAGCTAGATCTACTGTCTCTATATAATATGACAGACCAGCTAGATCTACTGTCTCTATAATAATGACAGACCAGCTAGATCTACTGTCTCTATTATAATATGACAGACCAGCTAGATCTACTGTCTCTATTATAATATGACAGACCAGCTAGATCTACTGTCTCTATTATATATGACAGACCAGCTAGATCTACTGTCTCTATTATATATGACAGACCAGCTAGATCCTGTCTCTATTATAATATGACAGACCAGCTAGATCTACTGTCTCTATTATAATATGACAGACCAGCTAGATCTACTGTCTCTATTATAATATGACAGACCAGCGATATATACTGTCTCTATTATAATATGACAGACCAGCTAGATCTACTGTCTCTATTATAATATGACAGACCAGCTAGATCTACTCTATTATTAATGACAGACCAGCTAGATCTACTGTCTCTATTATAATATGACAGACCAGCTAGATCTACTGTCTCTATTATAATATGACAGACCAGCTAGATCTACTGTCTCTATTATAATATGACAGACCAGCTAGATCTACTGTCTCTATTATATTATGACAGACCAGCTAGATCTACTGTCTCTATTATATTATGACAGACCAGCTAGATCTACTGTCTCTATTATTATATGACAGACCAGCTAGATCTACTGTCTCTATTATATTATGACAGACCAGCTAGATCTACTGTCTCTATTATAATATGACAGACCAGCTAGATCTACTGTCTCTATTATAATATGACAGACCAGCTAGATCTACTGTCTCTATTATAATATGACAGACCAGCTAGATCTACTGTCTCTATTATAATATGACAGACCAGCTAGATCTACTGTCTCTATTATAATATGACAGACCAGCTAGATCTACTGTCTCTATTATAATATGACAGACCAGCTAGATCTACTGTCTCTATTATAATTATGACAGACCAGCTAGATCTACTGTCTCTATTATATTATGACAGACCAGCTAGATCTACTGTCTCTATATTATATGACAGACCAGCTAGATCTACTGTCTCTATTATATTATGACAGACCAGCTAGATCTACTGTCTCTATTATAATATGACAGACCAGCTAGATCTACTGTCTCTATTATAATATGACAGACCAGCTAGATCTACTGTCTCTATTATATTATGACAGACCAGCTAGATCTACTGTCTCTATTATAATATGACAGACCAGCTAGATCTACTGTCTCTATTATAATATGACAGACCAGCTAGATCTACTGTCTATATATTTATGACAGACCAGCTAGATCTACTGTCTCTATTATAATATGACAGACCAGCTAGATCTACTGTCTCTATTATATTATGACAGACCAGCTAGATCTACTGTCTCTATTAATATGACAGACCAGCTAGATCTACTGTCTCTATTATATTATGACAGACCAGCTAGATCTACTGTCTCTATTATATTATGACAGACCAGCTAGATCTACTGTCTCTATTATAATATGACAGACCAGCTAGATCTACTGTCTCTATATATTATGACAGACCAGCTAGATCTACTGTCTCTATTATATATGACAGACCAGCTAGATCTACTGTCTCTATTATAATATGACAGACCAGCTAGATCTACTGTCTATATATTATGACAGACCAGCTAGATCTACTGTCTCTATTATAATATGACAGACCAGCTAGATCTACTGTCTCTATTATATTATGACAGACCAGCTAGATCTACTGTCTCTATTATAATATGACAGACCAGCTAGATCTACTGTCTCTATTATATTATGACAGACCAGCTAGATCTACTGTCTCTATTTATTATGACAGACCAGCTAGATCTACTGTCTCTATTATAATATGACAGACCAGCTAGATCTACTGTCTCTATAATAATATGACAGACCAGCTAGATCTACTGTCTCTATTATAATATGACAGACCAGCTAGATACTGTCTCTATTATAATATGACAGACCAGCTAGATCTACTGTATCTATTAAATGACAGACCAGCTAGATCTACTGTCTCTATAATATAATGACAGACCAGCTAGATCTACTGTCTCTATTATAATATGACAGACCAGCTAGATCTACTGTCTCTATTATAATATGACAGACCAGCTAGATCTACTGTCTCTATTATATTATGACAGACCAGCTAGATCTACTGTCTCTATTATTATGACAGACCAGCTAGATCTACTGTCTCTATTATTATATGACAGACCAGCTAGATCTACTGTCTCTATTATAATATGACAGACCAGCTAGATCTACTGTCTCTATTATATATGACAGACCAGCTAGATCTACTGTCTCTATTATAATATGACAGACCAGCTAGATCTACTGTCTCTATTATAATATGACAGACCAGCTAGATCTACTGTCTCTATTATAATATGACAGACAGCTAGATCTATATATACTGTCTCTATTATAATATGACAGACCAGCTAGATACTGTCTCTATTATAATATGACAGACCAGCTAGATCTACTGTCTCTATTATAATATGACAGACCAGCTAGATCTACTGTCTCTATTATATTATGACAGACCAGCTAGATCTACTGTCTCTATTATATATGACAGACCAGCTAGATCTACTGTCTCTATTATATTATGACAGACCAGCTAGATCTACTGTCTCTATTATAATATGACAGACCAGCTAGATCTACTGTCTCTATTATAATATGACAGACCAGCTAGATCTACTGTCTCTATTATATTATGACAGACCAGCTAGATCTACTGTCTCTATTATATATGACAGACCAGCTAGATCTACTGTCTCTATTATAATATGACAGACCAGCTAGATCTACTGTCTCTATATTATTATGACAGACCAGCTAGATCTACTGTCTCTATTAAAATATGACAGACCAGCTAGATCTACTGTCTCTATTATATTATGACAGACCAGCTAGATCTACTGTCTCTATTATTATATGACAGACCAGCTAGATCTACTGTCTCTATTATATTATGACAGACCAGCTAGATCTACTGTCTCTATTATATTATGACAGACCAGCTAGATCTACTGTCTCTATTATAATATGACAGACCAGCTAGATCTACTGTCTCTATTATAATATGACAGACCAGCTAGATCTACTGTCTCTATTATATTATGACAGACCAGCTAGATCTACTGTCTCTATTATAATATGACAGACCAGCTAGATCTACTGTCTCTATTATAATATGACAGACCAGCTAGATCTACTGTCTCTATTATAATATGACAGACCAGCTAGATCTACTGTCTCTATTATATTATGACAGACCAGCTAGATCTACTGTCTATTATTAATATGACAGACCAGCTAGATCTACTGTCTCTATTATATTGACAGACCAGCTAGATCTACTGTCTCTATTATAATATGACAGACCAGCTAGATCTACTGTCTCTATTATAATATGACAGACCAGCTAGATCTACTGTCTCTATTATAATATGACAGACCAGCTAGATCTACTGTCTCTATTATATTATGACAGACCAGCTAGATCTACTGTCTCTATTATAATATGACAGACCAGCTAGATCTACTGTATTTTTAATAATGTTACAAACCAGCTAGATCTACTGTCTCTATAATATATGACAGACCAGCGATATCTGCTCTCTATTATAATATGACAGACCAGCTAGATCTACTGTCTCTATGATAATATGACAGACCAGCTAGATCTACTGTCTCTATTAAATGACAGACCAGCTAGATCTACTGTCTCTATTATAATATGACAGACCAGCTAGATACTGTCTCTATTATAATATGACAGACCAGCTAGATCTACTGTCTCTATTATAATATGACAGACCAGCTAGATCTACTGTCTCTATTATATTATGACAGACCAGCTAGATCTACTGTCTCTATATTATGACAGACCAGCTAGATCTACTGTCTCTATTATTATATGACAGACCAGCTAGATCTACTGTCTCTATTATAATATGACAGACCAGCTAGATCTACTGTCTCTATTAAATTATGACAGACCAGCTAGATCTACTGTCTCTATTATAATATGACAGACCAGCTAGATCTACTGTCTCTATTATAATATGACAGACCAGCTAGATCTACTGTCTCTATTATATATGACAGACCAGAGATATCTACTGTCTCTATTATAATATGACAGACCAGCTAGATCTACTGTCTCTTATAATATGACAGACCAGCTAGATCTACTGTCTCTATTTATTATGACAGACCAGCTAGATCTACTGTCTCTATTATTATGACAGACCAGCTAGATCTACTGTCTCTATATTATATGACAGACCAGCTAGATCTACTGTCTCTATATATATTATGACAGACCAGCTAGATCTACTGTCTCTTATATATTATGACAGACCAGCTAGATCTACTGTCTCTATATAATATGACAGACCAGCTAGATCTACTGTCTCTATTATAATATGACAGACCAGCGATATACTGTCTCTATTATAATATGACAGACCAGCTAGATCTACTGTCTCTATTATAATATATGACAGACCAGCTAGATCTACTGTCTCTATTAAATGACAGACCAGCTAGATCTACTGTCTCTATTATAATATGACAGACCAGCTAGATCTACTGTCTCTATTATAATATGACAGACCAGCTAGATCTACTGTCTCTATTATAATATGACAGACCAGCTAGATCTACTGTCTCTATTATATTATGACAGACCAGCTAGATCTACTGTCTCTATTATTATGACAGACCAGCTAGATCTACTGTCTCTATTATTATATGACAGACCAGCTAGATCTACTGTCTCTATTATATTATGACAGACCAGCTAGATCTACTGTCTCTATTATAATATGACAGACCAGCTAGATCTACTGTCTCTATTATAATATGACAGACCAGCTAGATCTACTGTCTCTATTATAATATGACAGACCAGCTAGATCTACTGTCTCTATTTAATATGACAGACCAGCTAGATCTACTGTCTCTATTATAATATGACAGACCAGCTAGATCTACTGTCTCTATTATAAAATGACAGACCAGCTAGATCTACTGTCTCTATTATAATATGACAGACCAGCTAGATCTACTGTCTCTATTATATTATGACAGACCAGCTAGATCTACTGTCTCTATTATAATATGACAGACCAGCTAGATCTACTGTCTCTATTATATTATGACAGACCAGCTAGATCTACTGTCTCTATTATAATATGACAGACCAGCTAGATCTACTGTCTCTATTATATTATGACAGACCAGCTAGATCTACTGTCTCTATTTATTATGACAGACCAGCTAGATCTACTGTCTCTATTATATATGACAGACCAGCTAGATCTACTGTCTCTATTATAATATGACAGACCAGCTAGATCTACTGTCTCTATTATTATGACAGACCAGCTAGATCTACTGTCTCTATTAATATGACAGACCAGCTAGATCTACTGTCTCTATTATATTATGACAGACCAGCTAGATCTACTGTCTCTATTATTATGACAGACCAGCTAGATCTACTGTCTCTATTATTATGACAGACCAGCTAGATCTACTGTCTCTATATATTATGACAGACCAGCTAGATCTACTGTCTCTATTATAATATGACAGACCAGCTAGATCTACTGTCTCTATTATAATTGACAGACCAGCTAGATCTACTGTCTCTATTTAATATGACAGACCAGCTAGATCTACTGTCTCTATTATAATATGACAGACCAGCTAGATCTACTGTCTCTATTAAATGACAGACCAGCTAGATCTACTGTCTCTATTATAATATGACAGACCAGCTAGATCTACTGTCTCTATTATAATATGACAGACCAGCTAGATCTACTGTCTCTATTATAATATGACAGACCAGCTAGATCTACTGTCTCTATATATTATGACAGACCAGCTAGATCTACTGTCTCTATTATTATGACAGACCAGCTAGATCTACTGTCTCTATTATATATGACAGACCAGCTAGATCTACTGTCTCTTATATTATGACAGACCAGCTAGATCTACTGTTCTATTATATTATGACAGACCAGCTAGATCTACTGTCTCTATTATAATATGACAGACCAGCTAGATCTACTGTCTCTATTATAATATGACAGACCAGCTAGATCTACTGTCTCTTATTAATATGACAGACCAGCTAGATCTACTGTCTCTATTATAATATGACAGACCAGCTAGATCTACTGTCTCTATTATAATATGACAGACCAGCTAGATCTACTGTCTCTATATAATATGACAGACCAGCTAGATATCTATGTCTCTATATATTATGACAGACCAGCTAGATCTACTGTCTCTATTTATATGACAGACCAGCTAGATCTACTGTCTCTATTATATTATGACAGACCAGCTAGATCTACTGTCTCTATTATAATATGACAGACCAGCTAGATCTACTGTCTCTATTATATTATGACAGACCAGCTAGATCTACTGTCTCTATTATATTATGACAGACCAGCTAGATCTACTGTCTCTATTATATATGACAGACCAGCTAGATCTACTGTCTCTATTATAATATGACAGACCAGCTAGATCTACTGTCTCTATTATATATGACAGACCAGCTAGATCTACTGTCTCTATTATAATATGACAGACCAGCTAGATCTACTGTCTCTATTATATTATGACAGACCAGCTAGATCTACTGTCTCTATTATATATGACAGACCAGCTAGATCTACTGTCTCTATTATATTATGACAGACCAGCTAGATCTACTGTCTCTATTATATATGACAGACCAGCTAGATCTACTGTCTCTATTATAATATGACAGACCAGCTAGATCTACTGTCTCTATTATAATATGACAGACCAGCTAGATCTACTGTCTCTATTATATTATGACAGACCAGCTAGATCTACTGTCTCTATTATAATATGACAGACCAGCTAGATCTACTGTCTCTATTATAATATGACAGACCAGCTAGATCTACTGTCTCTATTATAATATGACAGACCAGCTAGATCTACTGTTCCTATTATAATATGACAGACCAGCTAGATCTACTGTCTCTATTATAATATGACAGACCAGCTAGATCTACTGTCTCTATTATATTATGACAGACAGCTAGATCTACTGTCTCTATTATAATATGACAGACCAGCTAGATCTACTGTCTCTATTATAATATGACAGACCAGCTAGATCTACTGTCTCTATTATAATATGACAGACCAGCTAGATCTACTGTCTCTATTATAATATGACAGACCAGCTAGATCTACTGTCTCTATTATAATATGACAGACCAGCTAGATATACTGTATCTATAATGACAGACCAGCTAGATCTACTGTCTCTATTATAATATGACAGACCAGCTAGATCTACTGTCTCTATTATAAAATGACAGACCAGCTAGATCTACTGTCTCTATTATAATATGACAGACCAGCTAGATCTACTGTCTCTATTATATTATGACAGACCAGCTAGATCTACTGTCTCTATTATATGACAGACCAGCTAGATCTACTGTCTCTATTATATATGACAGACCAGCTAGATCTACTGTCTCTATTATATTATGACAGACCAGCTAGATCTACTGTCTCTATTATAATATGACAGACCAGCTAGATCTACTGTCTCTATTTATATATGACAGACCAGCTAGATCTACTGTCTCTATTATAATATGACAGACCAGCTAGATCTACTGTCTCTATTATATATGACAGACCAGCTAGATCTACTGTCTCTATTATAATATGACAGACCAGCTAGATCTACTGTCTCTATTATAATATGACAGACCAGCTAGATCTACTGTCTCTATTATAATATGACAGACCAGCTAGATCTACTGTCTCTATTATATTATGACAGACCAGCTAGATCTACTGTCTCTATTATTATGACAGACCAGCTAGATCTACTGTCTCTATTATATTATGACAGACCAGCTAGATCTACTGTCTCTATTATATATGACAGACCAGCTAGATCTACTGTCTCTATAATAATATGACAGACCAGCTAGATTACTGTCTCTATTACATTGTCAGACCAGCTAGATCTACTGTCTCTATTATAATATGACAGACCAGCTAGATCTACTGTCTCTATTATAATATGACAGACCAGCTAGATCTACTGTCTCTATTATATTTGACAGACCAGCTAGATCTACTGTCTCATATTATAATAGAGACAGTAGATCTAGCTGGTCTGTCATTTATATAGAGACAGTAGATCTAGCTGGCTGTCATAATTAATAGAGACAGTAGATCTAGCTGGTCTGTCAATTATTATAGAGCAGTAGATCTAGCTGGTCTGTCATATATAATAGAGACAGTAGATCTAGCTGTCTGTCATAATATAATAGAGACAGTAGATCTAGCTGGTCTGTCATATAATAATGAGACAGTAGATCTAGCTGGTCTGTCATAATTAATAGAGACAGTAGATCTAGCTGGTCTGTCATATTTTAAGAGACAGTAGATCTAGCTGGTCTGTCATATTATAATAGAGACAGTAGATCTAGCTGGTCTGTCATATTATAATAGAGACAGTAGATCTAGCTGGTCTGTCATATTATAATAGAGACAGTAGATCTAGCTGGTCTGAATTATAATAGAGACAGTAGATCTAGCTGGTCTGTCATATTATAATAGAGACAGTAGATCTAGCTGGTCTGTCATATTATAATAGAGACAGTAGATCTAGCTGGTCTGTCATAATATAATAGAGACAGTAGATCTAGCTGGTCTGTCATATAATAATAGAGACAGTAGATCTAGCTGGTCTGTATATAAGAGACAGTAGATCTAGCTGGTCTGTCATAATATAATAGAGACAGTAGATCTAGCTGGTCTGTCATATTTTATAGAGACAGTAGATCTAGCTGGTCTGTCATATTATAATAGAGACAGTAGATCTAGCTGGTCTGTCATATTATAATAGAGACAGTAGATCTAGCTGGTCTGTTCATTAATAGAGACAGTAGATCTAGCTGGTCTGTCATATTATATAGAGACAGTAGATCTAGCTGGTCTGTCATATTATAATAGAGACAGTAGATATAGCTGGTCTGTCATATATTATAGAGACAGTAGATCTAGCTGGTCTGTCATATTATAATAGAGACAGTAGATCTAGCTGGTCTGTCATATATAATAGAGACAGTAGATCTAGCTGGTCTTCATAATATAATAGAGACAGTAGATCTAGCTGGTCTGTCATATTATAATAGAGACAGTAGATCTAGCTGGTCTGTCATATTTAATAGAGACAGTAGATCTAGCTGGTCTGTCATATTATAATAGAGACAGTAGATCTAGCTGGTCTGTCAATTATATAGAGACAGTAGATCTAGCTGGTCTGTCATATTATATAGAGACAGTAGATCTAGCTGGTCTGTCATAATATAATAGAGACAGTATATCTAGCTGGTCTGTCATATTATTATAGAGACAGTAGATCTAGCTGGTCTGTCATATTATAATAGAGACAGTAGATCTAGCTGGTCTGTCATAATATAATAGAGACAGTAGATCTAGCTGGTCTGTCATAATATAATAGAGACAGTAGATCTAGCTGGTCTGTCATATATAATAGAGACAGTAGATCTAGCTGGTCTGTCATAATATAATAGAGACAGTAGATCTAGCTGGTCTGTCATATATAATAATAGAGACAGTAGATCTAGCTGGTCTGTCATATATAATAGAGACAGTAGATCTAGCTGGTCTGTCATATTATAATAGAGACAGTAGATCTAGCTGGTCTGTCATATTATAATAGAGACAGTAGATCTAGCTGGTCTGTCATAATATAATAGAGACAGTAGATCTAGCTGGTCTGTCATATTATATAGAGACAGTAGATCTAGCTGGTCTGTCATATTATAATAGAGACAGTAGATCTAGCTGGTCTGTCATAATATAATAGAGACAGTAGATCTAGCTGGTCTGTCATATTATAATAGAGACAGTAGATCTAGCTGGTCTGTCATAATATAATAGAGACAGTAGATCTAGCTGGTCTGTCATATATATATAGAGACAGTAGATCTAGCTGGTCTGTCATATTATAATAGAGACAGTAGATCTAGCTGGTCTGTCATATTATAATAGAGACAGTAGATCTAGCTGGTCTGTCATATTATAATAGAGACAGTAGATCTAGCTGGTCTGTCATATTATAATAGAGACAGTAGATCTAGCTGGTCTGTCATATTATAATAGAGACAGTAGATCTAGCTGGTCTGTCATATTATAATAGAGACAGTAGATCTAGCTGGTCTGTCATAATATAATAGAGACAGTAGATCTAGCTGGTCTGTCATATAATAATAGAGACAGTAGATCTAGCTGGTCTGTCATAATAATAGAGACAGTAGATCTAGCTGGTCTGTCATAATATAATAGAGACAGTAGATCTAGCTGGTCTGTCATATTATAATAGAGACAGTAGATCTAGCTGGTCTGTCATATTATAATAGAGACAGTAGATCTAGCTGGTCTGTCATATTATAATAGAGACAGTAGATCTAGCTGGTCTGTCATATAATAGAGACAGTAGATCTAGCTGGTCTGTCATATTATAATAGAGACAGTAGATCTAGCTGGTCTGTCATATTATAATAGAGACAGTAGATTATCTGGCTGGTTGTCATATTATTATAGAGACAGTAGATCTAGCTGGTCTGTCATATTATATAGATACAGTAGATCTAGCTGGTCTGTCATAATAATAGAGACAGTAGATCTAGCTGGTCTGTCATATATAATAGAGACAGTAGATCTAGCTGGTCTGTCATAATAATAGAGACAGTAGATCTAGCTGGTCTGTCATAATATAATAGAGACAGTAGATCTAGCTGGTCTGTCATATTATAATAGAGACAGTAGATCTAGCTGGTCTGTCATAATATAATAGAGACAGTAGATCTAGCTGGTCTGTCATATTATAATAGAGACAGTAGATCTAGCTGGTCTGTCATATATATAGAGACAGTAGATCTAGCTGTCTGTCATAATATAATAGAGACAGTAGATCTAGCTGGTCTGTCATTATTTAGAGACAGTAGATCTAGCTGGTCTGTCATATTATAATAGACAGTAGATCTAGCTGGTCTGTCATAATATAATAGAGACAGTTGATTTATAATAGAGACAGTAGATCTAGCTGGTCTGTCATAATATAATAGAGACAGTAGATCTAGCTGGTCTGTCATATTATAATAGAGACAGTAGATCTAGCTGGTCTGTCATATTATAATAGAGACAGTAGATCTAGCTGGTCTGTCATATTATAATAGAGACAGTAGATCTAGCTGGTCTGTCATATTATAATAGAGACAGTAGATCTAGCTGGTCTGTCATATTATATAGAGACAGTAGATCTAGCTGGTCTGTCATATATAATAGAGACAGTAGATCTAGCTGGTCTGTCATATTATAATAGAGACAGTAGATCTAGCTGGTCTGTCATAATATAATAGAGACAGTAGATCTAGCTGGTCTGTCATATATAATAGAGACAGTAGATCTAGCTGGTCTGTCATAATAATAGAGACAGTAGATCTAGCTGGTCTGTCATAATATAATAGAGACAGTAGATCTAGCTGGTCTGTCATATTTAATAGAGACAGTAGATCTAGCTGGTCTGTCATAATATAATAGAGACAGTAGATCTAGCTGGTCTGTCATATTATTATAGAGACAGTAGATCTAGCTGGTCTGTCATTAATAGAGACAGTAGATCTAGCTGGTCTGTCATATTATAATAGAGACAGTAGATCTAGCTGGTCTGTCATATTATAATAGAGACAGTAGATCTAGCTGGTCTGTCAATTATTATAGAGACAGTAGATCTAGCTGGTCTGTCATATTATAATAGAGACAGTAGATCTAGCTGGTCTGTCATAATATAATAGAGACAGTAGATCTAGCTGGTCTGTCATATATAATAGAGACAGTAGATCTAGCTGGTCTGTCATAATAATAGAGACAGTAGATCTAGCTGGTCTGTCATAATATAATAGAGACAGTAGATCTAGCTGGTCTGTCATATTATAATAGAGACAGTAGATCTAGCTGGTCTGTCATAATATAATAGAGACAGTAGATCTAGCTGGTCTGTCATATTATTAATAGAGACAGTAGATCTAGCTGGTCTGTCATATTATAATAGAGACAGTAGATCTAGCTGGTCTGTCATATTATAATAGAGACAGTAGATCTAGCTGGTCTGTCATATTAATAGAGACAGTAGATCTAGCTGGTCTGTATATTATATAATAGAGACAGTAGATCTAGCTGGTCTGTCATATATAATAGAGACAGTAGATCTAGCTGGTCTGTCATAATAATAGAGACAGTAGATCTAGCTGGTCTGTCATAATATAATAGAGACAGTAGATCTAGCTGGTCTGTCATATTATAATAGAGACAGTAGATCTAGCTGGTCTGTCATATATAATAGAGACAGTATATCTAGCTGGTCTGTCATATTATATAGAGACAGTAGATCTAGCTGGTCTGTCATAATAGAGACAGTAGATCTAGCTGGTCTGTCATATTATAATAGAGACAGTAGATCTAGCTGGTCTGTCATATTATAATAGAGACAGTAGATCTAGCTGGTCTGTCATATTATAATAGAGACAGTAGATCTAGCTGGTCTGTCATTTAATAGAGACAGTAGATCTAGCCGGTCTGTCATATTAATAGAGACAGTAGATCTAGCTGGTCTGTCATATTAATAGAGACAGTAGATCTAGCTGGTCTTTCATATTACAGAGACAGTAGATTTAGCTGGTCTGTCATTTTATAATAGAGACAGTAGATCTAGCTGGTCTGTCATAATATAATAGAGACAGTAGATCTAGCTGGTCTGTCATAATATAATAGAGACAGTAGATCTAGCTGGTCTGTCATATTACAGAGACAGTAGATCTAGCTGGTCTGTCATATTTAATAGAGACAGTAGATCTAGCTGTCTGTCATTATAATAGAGACAGTAGATCTAGCTGGTCTGTCATATTAATAGAGACAGTAGATCTAGCTGGTCTGTCATATTATAATAGAGACAGTAGATCTAGCTGGTCTGTCATAATATAATAGAGACAGTAGATCTAGCTGGTCTGTCATATTATAATAGAGACAGTAGATCTAGCTGGTCTGTCATATTATAATAGAGACAGTAGATCTAGCTGGTCTGTCATAATATAATAGAGACAGTAGATCTAGCTGGTCTGTCATAATATAATAGAGACAGTAGATCTAGCTGGTCTGTCATATATAATAGAGACAGTAGATCTAGCTGGTCTGTCATAATATAATAGAGACAGTAGATCTAGCTGGTCTGTCATATTATAATAGAGACAGTAGATCTAGCTGGTCTGTCATAATAATAGAGACAGTAGATCTAGCTGGTCTGTCATAATATAATAGAGACAGTAGATCTAGCTGGTCTGTCATATTATAATAGAGACAGTAGATCTAGCTGGTCTGTCATAATATAATAGAGACAGTAGATCTAGCTGGTCTGTCATATTATAATAGAGACAGTAGATCTAGGGGTGTCATATTATAATAGAGACAGTAGATCTAGCTGGTCTGTCATAATATAATAGAGACAGTAGATCTAGCTGGTCTGTCATAATATAATAGAGACAGTAGATCTAGCTGGTCTGTCATAATATAATAGAGACAGTAGATCTAGCTGGTCTGTCATATTATATAGAGACAGTAGATCTAGCTGGTCTGTCATATTATAATAGAGACAGTAGATCTAGCTGGTCTGTCATATTATATAGAGACAGTAGATCTAGCTGGTCTGTCATATTATAATAGAGACAGTAGATCTAGCTGGTCTGTCATATTATAATAGAGACAGTAGATCTAGCTGGTCTGTCATATATAATAGAGACAGTAGATCTAGCTGGTCTGTCATATTATAATAGAGACAGTAGATCTAGCTGGTCTGTCATAATATAATAGAGACAGTAGATCTAGCTGGTCTGTCATATAATAATAGAGACAGTAGATCTAGCTGGTCTGTTAATAATAGAGACAGTAGATCTAGCTGGTCTGTCATAATATAATAGAGACAGTAGATCTAGCTGGTCTGTCATATATAATAGAGACAGTAGATCTAGCTGGTCTGTCATATTATAATAGAGACAGTAGATCTAGCTGGTCTGTCATATTATAATAGAGACAGTAGATCTAGCTGGTCTGTCATAATAGAGACAGTAGATCTAGCTGGTCTGTCATATATAATAGAGACAGTAGATCTAGCTGGTCTGTCATATTATAATAGAGACAGTAGATATAGCTGGTCTGTCATATATAATAGAGACAGTAGATCTAGCTGGTCTGTCATATATAATAGAGACAGTAGATCTAGCTGGTCTGTCATATTATAATAGAGACAGTAGATCTAGCTGGTCTGTCATAATATAATAGAGACAGTAGATCTAGCTGGTCTGTCATTTATAATAGAGACAGTAGATCTAGCTGGTCTGTCATAATTTAATAGAGACAGTAGATCTAGCTGGTCTGTCATATTATAATAGAGACAGTAGATCTAGCTGGTCTGTCATATTATTATAGAGACAGTAGATCTAGCTGGTCTGTCATAATATAATAGAGACAGTAGATCTAGCTGGTCTGTCATAAATAATAGAGACAGTAGATCTAGCTGGTCTGTCATATTATATAGAGACAGTAGATCTAGCTGGTCTGTCATAATATAATAGAGACAGTAGATCTAGCTGGTCTGTCATATATAATAGAGACAGTAGATCTAGCTGGTCTGTCATAATATAATAGAGACAGTAGATCTAGCTGGTCTGTCAATATAATAGAGACAGTAGATCTAGCTGGTCTGTCATATATAGAGACAGTAGATCTAGCTGGTCTGTCATAATATAATAGAGACAGTAGATCTAGCTGGTCTGTCAATATAATAGAGACAGTAGATCTAGCTGGTCTGTCATATATAATAGAGACAGTAGATCTAGCTGGTCTGTCATATTATAATAGAGACAGTAGATCTAGCTGGTCTGTCATAATATAATAGAGACAGTAGATCTAGCTGGTCTGTCATATTATAATAGAGACAGTAGATCTAGCTGGTCTGTCATATTATAATAGAGACAGTAGATCTAGCTGGTCTGTCATAATATAATAGAGACAGTAGATCTAGCTGGTCTGTCATATAATAATAGAGACAGTAGATCTAGCTGGTCTGTCATAATATAATAGAGACAGTAGATCTAGCTGGTCTGTCATATTATAATAGAGACAGTAGATCTAGCTGGTCTGTCATATTATAATAGAGACAGTAGATCTAGCTGGTCTGTCATAATATAATAGAGACAGTAGATCTAGCTGGTCTGTCATATTATAATAGAGACAGGATCTAGCTGGTCTGTCATAATATAATAGAGACAGTAGATCTAGCTGGTCTGTCATATTATAATAGAGACAGTAGATCTAGCTGGTCTGTCATATTATAATAGAGACAGTAGATCTAGCTGGTCTGTCATAATATAATAGAGACAGTAGATCTAGCTGGTCTGTCATATATAATAGAGACAGTAGATCTAGCTGGTCTGTCATAAATAATAGAGACAGTAGATCTAGCTGGTCTGTCATAATATAATAGAGACAGTAGATCTAGCTGGTCTGTCATATTATAATAGAGACAGTAGATCTAGCTGGTCTGTCATATTATAATAGAGACAGTAGATCTAGCTGGTCTGTCATATTATAATAGAGACAGTAGATCTAGCTGGTCTGTATTAATAGAGACAGTAGATCTAGCTGGTCTGTCAATATTTAATAGAGACAGTAGATCTAGCTGGTCTGTCATATTATAATAGAGACAGTAGATATAGCTGGTCTGTCATATTTAATAGAGACAGTAGATCTAGCTGGTCTGTCATATATAATAGAGACAGTAGATCTAGCTGGTCTGTCATATTATAATAGAGACAGTAGATCTAGCTGGTCTGTCATAATATAATAGAGACAGTAGATCTAGCTGGTCTGTCATATTATAATAGAGACAGTAGATCTAGCTGGTCTGTCATAATATAATAGAGACAGTAGATCTAGCTGGTCTGTCATATTATAATAGAGACAGTAGATCTAGCTGGTCTGTCAATTATATAGAGACAGTAGATCTAGCTGGTCTGTCATATTATAATAGAGACAGTAGATCTAGCTGGTCTGTCATAATATATATAGAGACAGGATCTAGCTGGTCTGTCATAATTATAATAGAGACAGTAGATCTAGCTGGTCTGTCATATTATAATAGAGACAGTAGATCTAGCTGGTCTGTCATAATATAATAGAGACAGTAGATCTAGCTGGTCTGTCATAATATAATAGAGACAGTAGATCTAGCTGGTCTGTCATAATATAATAGAGACAGTAGATCTAGCTGGTCTGTCATAATATAATAGAGACAGTAGATCTAGCTGGTCTGTCATATTATAATAGAGACAGTAGATCTAGCTGGTCTGTCATAATATAATAGAGACAGTAGATCTAGCTGGTCTGTCATATTATAATAGAGACAGTAGATCTAGCTGGTCTGTCATATTATAATAGAGACAGTAGATCTAGCTGGTCTGTCATAATATAATAGAGACAGTAGATCTAGCTGGTCTGTCATATTATAATAGAGACAGTAGATCTAGCTGGTCTGTCATATTATAATAGAGACAGTAGATCTAGCTGGTCTGTCATAATATAATAGAGACAGTAGATCTAGCTGGTCTGTCATATATAATAGAGACAGTAGATCTAGCTGGTCTGTCATAATATAATAGAGACAGTAGATCTAGCTGGTCTGTCATATTATAATAGAGACAGTAGATCTAGCTGGTCTGTCATAATATAATAGAGACAGTAGATCTAGCTGGTCTGTCATATTATAATAGAGACAGTAGATCTAGCTGGTCTGTCATATATAATAGAGACAGTAGATCTAGCTGGTCTGTCATATATATAATAGAGACAGTAGATCTAGCTGGTCTGTCATATTATAATAGAGACAGTAGATCTAGCTGGTCTGTCATATTATAATAGAGACAGTAGATCTAGCTGGTCTGTCATAATATAATAGAGACAGTAGATCTAGCTGGTCTGTCATATAATAATAGAGACAGTAGATCTAGCTGGTCTGTCATAATAATAGATACAGTAGATCTAGCTGGTCTGTCATAATATAATAGAGACAGTAGATCTAGCTGGTCTGTCATATATAATAGAGACAGTAGATCTAGCTGGTCTGTCATATTATAATAGAGACAGTAGATCTAGCTGGTCTGTCATATTATAATAGAGACAGTAGATCTAGCTGGTCTGTCATAATAGAGACAGTAGATCTAGCTGGTCTGTCATATTATAATAGAGACAGTAGATCTAGCTGGTCTGTCATATTATAATAGAGACAGTAGATCGCTGGTCTGTCATATTATATATAGAGACAGTAGATCTAGCTGGTCTGTCATATTATAATAGAGACAGTAGATCTAGCTGGTCTGTCATAATATAATAGAGACAGTAGATCTAGCTGGTCTGTCATATAATAATAGAGACAGTAGATCTAGCTGGTCTGTCATAATAATAGAGACAGTAGATCTAGCTGGTCTGTCATAATATAATAGAGACAGTAGATCTAGCTGGTCTGTCATATTATAATAGAGACAGTAGATCTAGCTGGTCTGTCATATTATAATAGAGACAGTAGATATAGCTGGTCTGTCATATATATAGAGACAGTAGATCTAGCTGGTCTGTCATATTATAATAGAGACAGTAGATCTAGCTGGTCTGTCATATTATAATAGAGACAGTAGATCTAGCTGGTCTGTCATCATATAATAGAGACAGTAGATCTAGCTGGTCTGTCATATTATAAGAGACAGTAGATCTAGCTGGTCTGTCATATATAATAGAGACAGTAGATCTAGCTGGTCTGTCATAATATAGAGACAGTAGATCTAGCTGGTCTGTCATAATATAATAGAGACAGTAGATCTAGCTGGTCTGTCATAGTTGAATAGAGACAGTAGATCTAGCTGGTCTGTCATTATATAATAGAGACAGTAGATATAGCTGGTCTGTCATATTATAATAGAGACAGTAGATCTAGCTGGTCTGTCATTTAATAGAGACAGTAGATCTAGCTGGTCTGTCATATTATAATAGAGACAGTAGATCTAGCTGGTCTGTCATATTATAATAGAGACAGTAGATCTAGCTGGTCTGTCATATTATAATAGAGACAGTAGATCTAGCTGGTCTGTCATTTAATAGAGACAGTAGATCTAGCTGGTCTGTCATATTTAATAGAGACAGTAGATCTAGCTGGTCTGTCATATTATAATAGAGACAGTAGATATAGCTGGTCTGTCATATATATAGAGACAGTAGATCTAGCTGGTCTGTCATATTATAATAGAGACAGTAGATCTAGCTGGTCTGTCATATTATAATAGAGACAGTAGATCTAGCTGGTCTGTCATAATATAATAGAGACAGTAGATCTAGCTGGTCTGTCATATTATAATAGAGACAGTAGATCTAGCTGGTCTGTCATATTTAATAGAGACAGTAGATCTAGCTGGTCTGTCATATTAATAGAGACAGTAGATCTAGCTGGTCTGTCATATTATAATAGAGACAGTAGATCTAGCTGGTCTGTCATATTATAATAGAGACAGTAGATCTAGCTGGTCTGTCATAATATAATAGAGACAGTAGATCTAGCTGGTCTGTCATATTATAATA
Organism: Oncorhynchus kisutch; assembly: GCF_002021735.2. Classification (NCBI taxonomy): domain Eukaryota; kingdom Metazoa; phylum Chordata; class Actinopteri; order Salmoniformes; family Salmonidae; genus Oncorhynchus; species Oncorhynchus kisutch. The sequence continues at coordinate 16,359 of NW_022265109.1, read as the reverse complement.
GAGACAGTAGATCTAGCTGGTCTGTCATATTATAATAGAGACAGTAGATCTAGCTGGTCTGTCATAATATAATAGAGACAGTAGATCTAGCTGGTCTGTCATAATATAATAGAGACAGTAGATCTAGCTGGTCTGTCATAATAAAGAGACAGTAGATCTAGCTGGTCTGTCATAATATAATAGAGACAGTAGATCTAGCTGGTCTGTCATATTATAATAGAGACAGTAGATCTAGCTGGTCTGTCATAATATAATAGAGACAGTAGATCTAGCTGGTCTGTCATATTATAATAGAGACAGTAGATCTAGCTGGTCTGTCATATTATAATAGAGACAGTAGATCTAGCTGGTCTGTCATAATATAATAGAGACAGTAGATCTAGCTGGTCTGTCATATATAATAGAGACAGTAGATCTAGCTGGTCTGTCATAATATAATAGAGACAGTAGATCTAGCTGGTCTGTCATAATATAATAGAGACAGTAGATCTAGCTGGTCTGTCATAATATAATAGAGACAGTAGATCTAGCTGGTCTGTCATAATATAATAGAGACAGTAGATCTAGCTGGTCTGTCATATTTAATAGAGACAGTAGATCTAGCTGGTCTGTCATATTATAATAGAGACAGTAGATCTAGCTGGTCTGTCATATTATAATAGAGACAGTAGATCTAGCTGGTCTGTCATATATATAATAGAGACAGTAGATCTAGCTGGTCTGTCATATATATAGAGACAGTAGATCTAGCTGGTCTGTCATATATAATAGAGACAGTAGATCTAGCTGGTCTGTCATATTATAATAGAGACAGTAGATCTAGCTGGTCTGTCATAATATAATAGAGACAGTAGATCTAGCTGGTCTGTCATATATAATAGAGACAGTAGATCTAGCTGGTCTGTCATAATAATAGAGACAGTAGATCTAGCTGGTCTGTCATAATATAATAGAGACAGTAGATCTAGCTGGTCTGTCATATTATAATAGAGACAGTAGATCTAGCTGGTCTGTCATATTATAATAGAGACAGTAGATCTAGCTGGTCTGTCATATTATATCAGAGACAGTAGATCTAGATGGTCTGGTCATAATATAATAGAGACAGTAGATATAGCTGGTCTGTCATATATAATAGAGACAGTAGATCTAGCTGGTCTGTCATATTATAATAGAGACAGTAGATCTAGCTGGTCTGTCATATATTATAGAGACAGTAGATCTAGCTGGTCTGTCATATTATAATAGAGACAGTAGATCTAGCTGGTCTGTCATATTATAATAGAGACAGTAGATCTAGCTGGTCTGTCATAATATAATAGAGACAGTAGATCTAGCTGGTCTGTCATATTATAATAGAGACAGTAGATCTAGCTGGTCTGTCATAATAATAGAGACAGTAGATCTAGCTGGTCTGTCATATTATAATAGAGACAGTAGATCTAGCTGGTCTGTCATATTATATAGAGACAGTAGATCTAGCTGGTCTGTCATATTATAATAGAGACAGTAGATCTAGCTGGTCTGTCATAATATAATAGAGACAGTAGATCTAGCTGGTCTGTCATATTATAATAGAGACAGTAGATCTAGCTGGTCTGTCATATTATAATAGAGACAGTAGATCTAGCTGGTCTGTCATAATATAATAGAGACAGTAGATCTAGCTGGTCTGTCATAATATAATAGAGACAGTAGATCTAGCTGGTCTGTCATATATAATAGAGACAGTAGATCTAGCTGGTCTGTCATAATATAATAGAGACAGTAGATCTAGCTGGTCTGTCATATTATAATAGAGACAGTAGATCTAGCTGGTCTGTCATAATATAATAGAGACAGTAGATCTAGCTGGTCTGTCATATTATAATAGAGACAGTAGATCTAGCTGGTCTGTCATATTATAATAGAGACAGTAGATCTAGCTGGTCTGTCATAATATAATAGAGACAGTAGATCTAGCTGGTCTGTCATATATAATAGAGACAGTAGATCTAGCTGGTCTGTCATATTATAATAGAGACAGTAGATCTAGCTGGTCTGTCATAATATAATAGAGACAGTAGATCTAGCTGGTCTGTCATATAATAATAGAGACAGTAGATCTAGCTTGTCTGTCATAATAATAGATACAGTAGATCTAGCTGGTCTGTCATATTATAATAGAGACAGTAGATCTAGCTGGTCTGTCATATTATAATAGAGACAGTAGATCTAGCTGGTCTGTCATATTATAATAGAGACAGTAGATCTAGCTGGTCTGTCATATATAATAGAGACAGTAGATCTAGCTGGTCTGTCATATTATAATAGAGACAGTAGATCTAGCTGGTCTGTCATATTATAATAGAGACAGTAGATCTAGCTGGTCTGTCATATTATAATAGAGACAGTAGATCTAGCTGGTCTGTCATAATATAATAGAGACAGTAGATCTAGCTGGTCTGTCATATAATAATAGAGACAGTAGATCTAGCTGGTCTGTCATAATAATAGAGACAGTAGATCTAGCTGGTCTGTCATAATATAATAGAGACAGTAGATCTAGCTGGTCTGTCATATTATAATAGAGACAGTAGATCTAGCTGGTCTGTCATATTATAATAGAGACAGTAGATCTAGCTGGTCTGTCATATTATAATAGAGACAGTAGATCTAGCTGGTCTGTCCATATAATAATAGAGACAGTAGATCTAGCTTGTTCTGTCATAATACTAGATACAGTAGATCTAGCTGGTCTGTCATAAATATAATCGAGAACAGTAGATAATAGCTGGTCTGTCATATTTTCCATAGAGACAATAGGATCTAGCTGGTCTGTCATATTATAACTAGAGGACAGCATATATAAGCTGGTCTGTCATATGATTATAGAGACAGTAGATCTAGCTGGTCTTGTCATTTAATAGATACAGTATATCTAGTTGGTCTGTCATATTTTCATAGAGACAATCTATACTAGCTGGTCTGTCATATTATAATAGAGATTAGCAGATATAGCTGGTTTGTCATATTATTATAGCGACAGTCGAATGCTAGATGGTCTGTCCATATTATAATAGGAACAACAGATCTAGCCTGGTCTGTCATAATATAGTAGAGCAAGTAGATCTAGCCGGTCTGTTCATATAATAATAGACGACAGGTAGATCTAGCTTGTTCTGTCATAATAATAGATACAGTAGATCTAGCTGGTCTGTCATAATATAATAGAGACAGCATATCTAGCTGGTCTGCATATTATTATAAGAGACAGTAGATCTATGCTTGTCTGTCAATATGATAATCGAGATAGCAGATGATCGCTGGTTTTGTCATATTGATTATGAGCGACAGCTCGATATCTAGACTGGTCATGTGCATATTATAATAGATACAACAGATCTAGCTGGTCTGTCATATTATTATAGAGACAGTAGATCTAGCTGGTCTGTCATCATTTAATAGATACAGTATATCTAGTTGGTCTGTCATATTTTCATAGAGACAATAGATCTAGCTGGTCTGTCATATAATAATAGAGACAGTAGATCTAGCTTGTCTGTCATAATAATAGATACAGTAGATCTAGCTGGTCTGTCATAATATAATAGAGACAGTAGATATAGCTGGTCTGTCATATTTTCATAGAGACAATAGATCTAGCTGGTCTGTCATATTATAATAGAGACAGCATATCTAGCTGGTCTGTCATATTATTATAGAGACAGTAGATCTAGCTGGTCTGTCATTTAATAGATACAGTATATCTAGTTGGTCTGTCATATTTTCATAGAGACAATATATCTAGCTGGTCTGTCATATTATAATAGAGATAGCAGATATCACTGGTTTGTCATATTATTATAGCGACAGTCGATCTAGCTGGTCTGTCATATTATAATAGATACAACAGATCTAGCTGGTCTGTCATATTATTATAGAGACAGTAGATCTAGCTGGTCTGTCATCATTTAATAGATACAGTATATCTAGTTGGTCTGTCATATTTTCATAGAGACAATAGATCTAGCTGGTCTGTCATATAATAATAGAGACAGTAGATCTAGCTTGTCTGTCATAATAATAGATACAGTAGATCTAGCTGGTCTGTCATAATATAATAGAGACAGTAGATATAGCTGGTCTGTCATATTTTCATAGAGACAATAGATCTAGCTGGTCTGTCATATTATAATAGAGACAGCATATCTAGCTGGTCTGTCATATTATTATAGAGACAGTAGATCTAGCTGGTCTGTCATTTAATAGATACAGTATATCTAGTTGGTCTGTCATATTTTCATAGAGACAATATATCTAGCTGGTCTGTCATATTATAATAGAGATAGCAGATATCGCTGGTTTGTCATATTATTATAGCGACAGTCGATCTAGCTGGTCTGTCATATTATAATAGATACAATAGATATAGCTGGTCTGTCATATTATAATAGAGACAGTAGATCTGGCTGGTATTTCATAATATAATAGAGACAGCATATCTAGCTGGTCTGCCATATTATTATAGAGACAGTAGATCTAGCTGGTCTGTCATCATTTAATAGATACAGTATATCTAGCTGGTCTGTCATATTATAATAGAGACAGTAGATCTCGCTGGTCTGTCATATTATTATAGCGACAGTCGATCTAGCTGGTCTGTCATATTATAATAGAGACAGTAGATCTAGCTGGCCTGTTATAATATAATAGAGACAGCATATCTAGCTGGTCTGTCATATTATTATAGAGACAGTCGATCTAGCTGGTCTGTCATATTATAATAGAGACAGTCGATCTAGCTGGTCTGTCATAATATAATAGATACAGTAGATCTAGATGGTCTGTCATAATATAATAGAGACAGTAGATCTAGCTGGTCTGTCATATAATAATAGAGACAGTAGATCTAGCTGGCCTGTCATAATATAATAGAGACAGTAGATCTAGCTGGTCTGTCATATTATAATAGAGACAGTAGATCTAGCTGGTCTGTCATAATATAATAGCAACAGTAGATCTACCTGGTCTGTCATATTATAATAGAGACAGTAGATCTAGCTGGTCTGTCATATTATAATAGAGACAGTAGATCTAGCTGGCCCGTCATAATATAATAGAGACAGCATATCTAGCTGGTCTGTCATATTATTATAGAGACAGTCGATCTAGCTGGTCTGTCATATTATAATAGATACAGTAGATCTAGATGGTCTGTCATAATATAATAGAGACAGTAGATCTAGCTGGTCTGTCATATAATAATAGAGACAGTAGATATAGCTGGTCTGTCATAATGTAATAGAGACAGCATATCTAGCTGGTCTGTCATATTATTATAGAGACAGTAGATCTAGCTGGTCTGTCATATTATAATAGATACAGTAGATCTAGCTGGTCTGTCATATTATAATAGAGACAATAGATCTAGCTGGTCTGTCATATTATAATAGAGACAGCATATCTAGCTGGTCTGTCATATTATCATAGAGACAGTAGATTTAGCTGGTCTGTCATATTATAATATAGACAATAGATCTAGCTGGTCTCTCATATTATAATAGATACAGTAGATCTAGCTGGTCTGTCATAATATAATAGAGACAGTAGATCTAGCAGGTCTGTCATATTATAATAGAGACAGTAGATCTAGCTGGTCTGTCATAATATAATAGCGACAGTAGATCTACCGTGTCTGTCATATTATAATAGAGACAGTAGATCTAGCTGGTCTGTCATATTATAATAGAGACAGCAGATCTAACTGGTCTGTCATAATATAATAGAGACAGCATATCTAGCTGGTCTGTCATATTATAATAGATACAGTAGATCTAGATGGTCTGTCATAATATAATAGAGACAGTAGATCTAGCTGGTCTGTCATATAATAATAGAGACAGTAGATCTAGCTGGTCTGTCATAATGTAATAGAGACAGTAGATCTAGCTGGTCTGTCATATTATAATTGATACAGTAGATCTCGCTGGTCTGTCATATTATAATAGAGACAATAGATCTAGCTAGAGGTTGAATGTTTGAAGGGGTACCGGACTATAAAAGGTTTGGGAACCACTGCGCATAGATAAAAATCAATTGTGTTCGTGGTCTGTAGCTTATTCCTGCCCATATCATAACCCCACTGCCACCATGGGGCGCTCTGTTCACAACATTGACATCAGCAAACTGCACACACACCGTTCTTTGCTATCTGCCTGGTACAGTTGAATCCGGGATTCATCCATGAAGAGCACTCTACTCCAGTGTGCCAGTGGCCATTGAAGGTGAGCATTTGCTCACTGAAGTCGGTTACGAACTGCAGTCATTTCAAGACCCTGGTGAGGACGAAGAGCATGCAAAGGAGCTTCCCTGAGACGGTTTCTGACAGTTTGTGCAGAAATTCTTCACAGTTTCATCAGCTGTCCAGGTGGCCGGTCTCAAACGATCCCGCAGGTGAAGACTCTATATATACAAACTCTCTATATATAAACTCTATATATAAACACTCTATATATAAACTCTCTATATATAAACTCTATATATATAGACTCTATATGTAAACTCTCTATATACAATGCCTTGCGAAAGTATTCGGCCCCCTTGAACTTTGCGACCTTTTGCCACATTTCAGGCTTCAAACATAGAGATATAAAACTGTATTTTTTTGTGAAGAATCAACAACAAGTGGGACACAATCATGAAGTGGAACGACATTTATTGGATATTTCAAACTTTTTTAACAAATCAAAAACTGAAAAATTGGGCGTGCAAAATTATTCAGCCCCCTTAAGTTAATACTTTGTAGCGCCACCTTTTGCTGTGATTACAGCTGTAAGTCGCTTGGGGTATGTCTCTATCAGTTTTGCACATCGAGAGACTGACATTTTTTCCCATTCCTCCTTGCAAAACAGCTCGAGCTCAGTGAGGTTGGATGGAGAGCATTTGTGAACAGCAGTTTTCAGTTCTTTCCACAGATTCTCGATTGGATTCAGGTCTGGACTTTGACTTGGCCATTCTAACACGTAGATATGTTTATTTTTGAACCATTCCATTGTAGATTTTGCTTTATGTTTTGGATCATTGTCTTGTTGGAAGACAAATCTCCGTCCCAGTCTCAGGTCTTTTGCAGACTCCATCAGGTTTTCTTCCAGAATGGTCCTGTATTTGGCTCCATCCATCTTCCCATCAATTTTAAACATCTTCCCTGTCCCTGCTGAAGAAAAGCAGGCCCAAACCATGATGCTGCCACCACCATGTTTGACAGTGGGGATGGTGTGGTCAGGGTGATGAGCTGTGTTGCTTTTACGCCAAACATAACGTTTTGCATTGTTGCCAAAAAGTTCAATTTTGGTTTCATCTGACCAGAGCACCTTCTTCCACATGTTTGGTGTGTCTCCCAGGTGGCTTGTGGCAAACTTTAAACGACACTTTTTATGGATATCTTTAAGAAATGGCTTTCTTCTTGCCACTCTTCCATAAAGGCCAGATTTGTGCAATATACGACTGATTGTTGTCCTATGGACAGAGTCTCCCACCTCAGCTGTAGATCTCTGCAGTTCATCCAGAGTGATCATGGGCCTCTTGGCTGCATCTCTGATCAGTCTTCTCCTTGTATGAGCTGAAAGTTTAGAGGGACGGCCAGGTCTTGGTAGATTTGCAGTGGTCTGATACTCCTTCCATTTCAATATTATCGCTTGCACAGTGCTCCTTGGGATGTTTAAAGCTTGGGAAATCTTTTTGTATCCAAATCCGGCTTTAAACTTCTTCACAACAGTATCTCGGACCTGCCTGGTGTGTTCCTTGTTCTTCATGATGCTCTCTGCGCTTTTAACGGACCTCTGAGACTATCACAGTGCAGGTGCATTTATACAGAGACTTGATTACACAAAGGTGGATTGTATTTATCATCATTAGTCATTTAGGTCAACATTGGATCATTCAGAGATCCTCACTGAACTTTTGGAGAGAGTTTGCTGCACTGAAAGTAATGGGGCTGAATAATTTTGCACGCCCAATTTTTCAGTTTTTGATTTGTTAAAAAAGTTTGAAATATCCAATAAATGCCGTTCCACTTCATGATTGTGTCCCACTTGTTGTTGATTCTTCACAAAAAAATACAGTTTTATATCTTTATGTTTGAAGCCTGAAATGTGGCAAAAGGTCGCAAAGTTCAAGGGGGCCGAATACTTTCGCAAGGCACTGTATATAAACTCTCTATATAAACTCTCTATATATAGACTCTCTATATATAAACTCTCTCAATAAATAAACTCTATATATATAAACTCTCTATATATAAACTCTCTCTATATAAACTCTCTGACCATCTCGAATCCCACCGTACCTTCTCCGCTGTGCAATCTGGTTTCCGAGCCGGTCATGGGTGCACCTCAGCCACACTCAAGGTACTAAACGACATCATAACCGCCATCGATAAAAGACAGTACTGTGCAGCCGTCTTCATCGACCTTGCCAAGGCTTTCGACTCTGTCATTCACCATATTCTTATCGGCAGACTCAGTAGCCTCGGTTTTTCGGATGACTGCCTTGACTGGTTCACCAATTACTTTGCAGACAGAGTTCAGTGTGTCAAATCGGAGGGCATGCTGTCCGGTCCTCTGGCAGTCTCTATGGGGGTGCCACAGGGTTCAATTCTCGGGCCGACTCTTTTCTCTGTGTATATCAATGATGTTGCTCTTGCTGCGGGCGATTCCCTGATCCACCTCTACGCAGACGACACCATTCTATATACTTTCGGCCCGTCTTTGGACACTGTGCTATCTAACCTCCAAACAAGCTTCAATGCCATACAACACTCCTTCCGTGGCCTCCAACTGCTCTTAAACGCTAGTAAAACCAAATGCATGCTTTTCAACCGGTCGCTGCCTGCACCTGCATGCCCGACTAGCATCACCACCCTGGATGGTTCCGACCTAGAATATGTGGACGTCTATAAGTACCTAGGTGTCTGGCTAGACTGCAAACTCTCCTTCCAGACTCATATCAAACATCTCCAATCGAAAATCAAATCAAGAGTCGGCTTTCTATTCCGCAACAAAGCCTCCTTCACTCAAGCCGCCAAGCTTACCCTAGTAAAACTGACTATCCTACCGATCCTCGACTTCGGCGATGTCATCTACAAAATGGCTTCCAACACTCTACTCAGCAAACTGGATGCAGTCTATCACAGTGCCATCCGTTTTGTCACTAAAGCACCTTATACCACCCACCACTGCGACTTGTATGCTCTAGTCGGCTGGCCCTCGCTACATATTCGTCGCCAGACCCACTGGCTCCAGGTCATCTACAAGTCTATGCTAGGTAAAGCTCCGCCTTATCTCAGCTCACTGGTCACGATGGCAACACCCATCCGTAGCACGCGCTCCAGCAGGTGTATCTCACTGATCATCCCTAAAGCCAACACCTCATTTGGCCGCCTTTCGTTCCAGTACTCTGCTGCCTGTGACTGGAACGAATTGCAAAAATCGCTGAAGTTGGAGACTTTTATCTCCCTCACCAACTTCAAACATCAGCTATCTGAGCAGCTAACCGATCGCTGCAGCTGTACATAGTCTATTGGTAAATAGCCCACCCTTTTCACCTACCTCATCCCCATACTGTTTTTATTTATTAACTTTTCTGCTCTTCTGCACACCAATATCTCTACCTGTACATGACCATCTGATCTTTTATCACTCCAGTGTTAATCTGCAAAATTTTAATTATTTGCCTACCTCCTCATGCCTTTTGCACACATTGTATATAGACCCCCCCTTTGTTTTCTACTGTGTTATTGACTTGTTAATTGTTTACTCCATGTGTAACTCTTTGTTGTCTGTTCACACTGCTATGCTTTATCTTGGCCAGGTCGCAGTTGCAAATGAGAACTTGTTCTCAACTAGCCTACCTGGTTAAATAAAGGTGAAATAAAAATAAAAAAAATAAAAAAATATATAGACTCTATATACAGTATATAAACTCTCTCTATATACTGTATAAACTGTCTCTATATAAACTGTCTCTATAGATAAACTCTCTCTATATATAAACTCTCTATATATAAACTCTCTCTATATATAAACTCTCTATATATAAACTCTCTCTATATATAAAATCTCTATATATGGACTCTCTATATATATAAACTCTCTATAAATAGACTCTATATATATATATAAACTCTATATATAGACTATATATAAACTCTCTATATATAAACACTCTATATATAAACTCTATATATAAACTCTCTATATATAAACTCTATATATAAACTCTATATATAAACACTATATATAAACTCTCTACATATAAACTCTATATAAACTATATCTCTATATAAACTCTCTCTATATCTATATAAACTCTCTCTATATAAACTCTCTCTATATAACTCTCTATATATAAACTCCATCTCTATATAAACTCTCTCTATATAACTCTCTAGATATAAACTCTATATGAACAGACATCAGTAACTCTATACCTTTTGCCAAATGTATTTAAGTTCATCAGTGTTGCTGCAACACAACACACAGCTGTTACGTCCTGACCATAGAAAGCCTTTATTTTCTATGGTGGAGTATGTCAGAGCGTGACTGGGGGGTGTTCTAGTTTATTATTTCTATGTGTAGTCTAGTTTTTGTATTTCTATGTTGGCCTGGTATGGTTCCCAATCAGAGGCAGCTGTCTATCGTTGTCTCTGATTGGGCATCCTATTTAGGCAGCCTTTTCCCACCTGTTGTTTGTGGGATTGTGGGATTTGTATTGTTGCTTTTGAGCCCTACTAGGCTGTACGTTTGTGTGTTTCTCTTTATTGTTTTGTTGGTGGTTCCCTTTAAATAAATGATGATGAACCCAAACCACGCTACGCCTTGGTCCAGTCCTTATAACGATCGTGACAGAAGATCCCACCACAAACGGACCAAGCAGCGTGGTCAGGAGGAGCGGACATCCTGGGCCCGAGGGAAAAAGGACATCATGGACGTGGGAAGAAATTATGGCAGGAGATAAGACCCTGCCATGGAAGCAGGCAGAGGCAGCGAAGGAGGATCAACGGCGACTCCGAAGTTCACGACCACGACGGAAGCCCGAGAGGCAGCCTCAAATTTTTTGGGGGGAGGAACACGGGTTGGTCGGCGAAGCCGAGGGTCGAGTCTGAGAGCGAAGAGGGATATTGGGATAGACTGAGCGAGGAGTATTGTGAGATAGTTGAGGGGAGTGATGAGGTAGAGTAGATGATTTGGTGTCAGGAGCAAAACAGTCGCCGTGAGGAGCGTGGGACCACCATGTTTTGCTGAGATACGCAATGTGTCTCCAGTGCGCATCCACAGCCCGGTGCGTTCTGTGCCAGCTCCTCGCACTTGCTGGGCTAAAGTGAGCATCCAGCCAGGACGCTTTGTGCCAGCGCTACGCTCCAGACCTCCAGTGCGCATCCACGGCCAAGTATATCCTGCGCCGGCCATACGTACTGTGTCTCCAGTGTGCCTCCACAGTCCAGTACGTCCTGTGCTTCCTCCCCGCACTCGCCCTGAGGTGCTTGTCATCAGCCCGGTGCCACCTGTACCGGTCCCACGCATCAGGCCTCCAGTGCGCCGCCACAGTCCAGAACCTCCAACGACGGTCCACAGTCTGGAACCTCCCAATCAGATTTAAATAAATGATGATGAACCCAAATCACGCTGCGCCTTGGTCCACTTATAACGATCGTGACAACAGCACACATTCTATCAGGAAATAAATGATGAAGGACCCTTCTCAAGGCTATGATTCTATCAGGAAATAAATGATGAAGTGCAACACTGGAGAGATGGTAGTTGCAGACTCATGTCTATCAGAGCAGCGAGATGAAAAGAGATCATAGAAAAGGAATCTCATTCTGGTTCCGTAAGAGATACAGGCAAGCTTCTCTCTCTCACACCACAGCAACTGCCATGAGTTGGTCTCTAGGTTACAATAAACCTGGGCTAGGCCCAGCCCGAATAAATTCTTAGAAAATCAGGTGCGGGCTGAAAATCTACACTTTCACATTAGGCTATATTTTTGGGGGGGCACTCGAATTAACTCTGACCGCTTTTATTCAAATTTGTACAATGCAAACATTGAAAAAAATGTCATGCCAAGAAAGGTACCTGATCCTCACAAATAGGTTCCTGAATGAAACAGGATCCTATTACGGCAGGATCCGGCTCAATTTAAGCACTGGATGTAGGGAATTTCTTGATACATTTTCCTTTTTTCAAGCAAAGTATAAAGGAGTTATACTCCAGTCTAGTTGGTGGCGGTAATGCAACGTTTATTGGAGGCCAACCGCCGTTAAACCTAATCAAAGGAGGAGAAGAAGAAGCCGCGTCTCCTCTGTTACAGGTCATCTGATCAGGAAGTAAACAATGTTTGTTTGGCGCTAAACTTCCTTCCTTGTTGTTTCTCTGAAACTTTCCTCAGCTTTTGGAAATATGGCCAGCTTCCATCAGAAAATAAAAACAAGCGTACCGGAAGAAACCAAGAGCAGTCTGACTGAAAAAGATTTGCAGAAGTGGGGTTTGCAAGGTTTGTGGTGGGGAGTGGGGGCAAAGTTAATGTAAGTTAATGGTTAGCCTACGACAGAGACTGATTCAGGCATGTACCGCCAACTCAACAGAGCCATGCCCAACACTCAGGACTGGATCTGTAGGAGTTAGCTACCTAACTTGTTAGTAAGCACTGATAGTGTTCCACTAGTATTTAAGCGACATTTGCGGTAGCTTGGTGGTATTAGTTGAACTCGAATCAAATTGTGTTTATCACATGCGCCGAATACAATGCTTAATTACAAGCCTTTAACCAATAATGTAGTTTTAAGAAAATGCATTTAAAAAAAGTAAGAGATAAGAAATCACTAAAGAGCAGCAGTAAATAACAATAGCGAGGCTATATACAGGGGGTGTCGAGGTAATTGAGTTAATATGGTAATGAAACAGCAGGGAGCGCCGAGGTACGGGGCGCTACGGCACAGTCGATTTCCGTGCTTATAAACCCAGGCTCGTTACACTTCTCCCTCCTTTCAAAGAGCGCGTCCTCGCGCTACGTCTTACAGGAACGCTCTCACCGGCCAAGCCCACGCACTGTCGTGGATGCAAGGTCCGATCACTGTGTACATGTAGGTAGAGTTAATAAAGTGACTTACGCATTGATAATAACAGAGAAAAGCAGCAGGGGGGTGGCAATGCAAATAGTCTTGGTAGCCATCTGACTAGATGTTCAGGAGTCTTGTGGCTTGGGGGTAGAAGCTGTTTAGAAGCTCTTGGACCTAGACTTGGCGCCCCGGTACCGCTTGCCATGCGGTAGCAGAGTGAACAGTTAATGCATGACTGGGGTGGCTGGAGTCTTAGACCATTTTTAGGGCCTTCCTCTGACACCGCCGGGTATAGAGTTCCTGGATGACAGGAAGCTTGGTCCAGTGTTGTACTGGGCCGTATGCACTAGCCTCCGTAGTGCCTTGCCATCATTCGCTAGAGAAAGAAATCACATCTTTGGTAGTGTTTTCAGTTGTTAGATTAATTAGCTACTTTTTTGTGTGCCTTGTAGCAGTGTAGCTAACTACTGGAACTACACTAGATTTTCTGCAAAAATAAGAAATATGTCAGAAAATGCAATCATTTCCTTTCTTTTTTGAAATCAGACCATGCCTAACTCTGAAATAGGATAAACTACAGATTCTGGTAACTGAGTCTAGAGCGCTCTGCATTGCCATTTGTATTCTATGACGTTTCATATTTAAATTAACTTTAGTTCAGTAAACTATATTTTTTAAAGGGTAGATTTAGTGTCACTTCACTTCTAGTGTGAAGTAACTGATAATTTGGTAAACTATATTTTCAGAATCCCCAACACTGTCAGTACATCCCCAACACTGTCAGTACATCCCCAACACTGTCAGTACATCCCCAACACTGTCAGTACATCCCCAACACTGTCAGTACATCCCCAACACTGTCATTACATCCCCAACACTGTCAGTAGCGTCACTACTTAACGTAAAACTGTTACAGAATTCTTCAGGATTGTGCCAGATGAATATAAGGTCCTGAAGTGTCTTGCTAGCTACTTGGACTTATCTCTCCCAATAGTGTTTTTTTCCCCCCTAAGACTAGAGTCAGACTGGCGTCCAGCCAATCAATGTTGTTGCTTCCTTCAGGGATTCAGTTGCGAGCCTATCAGCTGGACGGAGTGCAGTGGCTCACCCAGTGCCTGGCCAACCAGCAGGGATGTATCTTAGGAGATGAGATGGGCCTGGGCAAGACCTGCCAGGTGAGAGGTTGTTTTTTCCCCAAATGGCAGCCTAGAGCTAGGGCTCTGTCCAAAAGTAGTGCACTATATAGGGAATAGGTTGTCATTTGGGATACATACATATTAGTTCTGGTGGACATCCGTATAGATACTAGCACCTTTTAATACTGGAATAAAGGTTCAGGTGTATTTTCTTTACTATATTCCAAGGCAATAATATGGATTCTTTTGATGTTGTCCTGTTGTCTTGTCTATTTTGCCCTTCACTCAGACCATCTCTCTGCTATTGTACATGAGAGGGGCCCTGCGGCAGGACGGGCCGTTCCTGGTCCTCAGCCCACTGTCTGTCATGGACAACTGGAGGAGCGAGATGGAATGGTGAGAAGAACAACATTGTCTTATGTCAGATAACGCTACAACCACATCGTGTCATGCTACGCAACGACTTGGTGTCATGCTACGCAACGACTTGGTGTCATGCTACGCAACGACTTGGTGTCATGCTACGCAACGACTTGGTGTCATGCTACGCAACGACTTGGTGTCATGCTACGCAACGACTTGGTGTCATGCTATGCAACGACTTGGTGTCATGCTACTCAACAACTTGGTGTCATGCTACTCAACGACTTGGTGTCATGCTACGCAACGACTTGGTGTCATGCTACGCAACGACTTGGTGTCATGCTACTCAACGACTTGGTGTCATGCTACGCAACGACTTGGTGTCATGCTACGCAACGACTTGGTGTCATGCTACGCAACGACTTGGTGTCATGCTACTCAACAACTTGGTGTCATGCTACTCAACGACTTGGTGTCATGCTACGCAACGACTTGGTGTCATGCTACGCAACGACTTGGTGTCATGCTACTCAACGACTTGGTGTCATGCTACGCAACGACTTGGTGTCATGCTACGCAACGACTTGGTGTCATGCTATGCAACGACTTGGTGTCATGCTACTCAACGACTTGGTGTCATGCTACTCAACGACTTGGTGTCATGCTACTCAACGACTTGGTGTCATGCTACACAACGACTTGGTGTCATGCTACTCAACGACTTGGTGTCATGCTACGCAACGACTTGGTGTCATGCTACGCAACGACTTGGTGTCATGCTACGCAACGACTTGGTGTCATGCTACGCAACGACTTGGTGTCATGCTACGCAACGACTTGGTGTCATGCTACGCAACGACTTGGTGTCATGCTACGCAACGACTTGGTGTCATGCTACATAATGTACTGTACACTTTTCTCCGACAATGCAACCATTTCCTGTTCTTACCATGGTTTCATTTAACCACCAGGCAGAGACTAACTCTCCACATTGTGGACACATCGCCTCCTCACTATTGGTCTAATCGTGAGAGTTCAGACATTTTAGTCTTGTATGTGTTGTTATGGAAAGCGAAACATGAATGTCCTACTATTGCAGAATGAGTGCAGAGAGCTAGACCTGCTGTCCTGGTTTGTGACTGTATGTTGTCTTCCCAGCTTATCCCCCTGTCTCAAGGTGCTGTGTTACTATGGAGACAAAGACAAGAGAGCAGAACTGCAGAGGGACATGAACAACACACACTACCATGTTCTACTAACTACATATGAGGTACAACACACTACCATGTTCTGCTAACTACATATGAGGTGATGATGATAATTGATTCAAAATGCTGTTTAAACTCTGTAGCAAGTTGATATACTTCCCCCTGTAATCTGTTATTGACATTCTCAACACTGAACATGTTTTATAATTTCTCTCATTGTCAGCTCTGTATCAAAGATGCCTCATTCCTGAAAAGGTGAGTCTGCAATCACTATTCCAGTACTATCAGCATTTCAAACCACAGTCAGTCAAGCATCCAGAACGAACACGACTCTGTTCTGTAGGAGGAAGTGGAAAGTCTTGGTAGTTGATGAGGCTCACAGACTGAAGAACCAGAACTCCCTGTTGCACAAAATCCTGATGGAGGTATGACTACTACTACTACTGCTGCTACTACTACTACTACTACTACTACTACTACTACTACTGCTGCTACTACTTCTGCTACTACTGCTGCTGCTACTACTTCTGCTACTACTACTACTGCTACTACTACT